>NC_079168.1:38747623-38867623 GCF_947568905.1 Ostrea edulis
TCGCTGTAAATCAGTTCATTCTTTTAGTCTTCTTCAATGATATATTGTCGCCAAGTGCTGATAGCACAATATTATAACAAGAGGTCCATGGGCCACAAGGCTCACTTGAGTCACCTTGGCTCACCATCATACCAGTCTTTCAAACTGAAACAGCACATGTATCAATATGTGCACTGTACACCATGCAACTCTAATTATCACATCCATTGACCAGAGTTCAATCCCAGCAGGAAGTTTGTCTTGCTTTCCATTATTAGTCAGTCATTATTATATCCATCTATTTTTAGATTTTATAGTTGGATTGTTCTTTTTTATCCTGGGTGACATTCTTGTTGAACAATTAACTTAGCATGAATTCTAAACGTGTTACCTCCACCCTGAGAATATGTGCCCAGATCAGACTTGTCTGGTGAGAAGTTCTGTTTTATCTGTTGAATTCATATACATTGTAAAAATGGCTGTCTTTATTCAATTTCTGTCTTTTAGAAGAGGCCGATTTTTTCATTATTATTATTTCTTAATATGTCCAGCGATATACACATACATTGTTTGTACCATGTCCTGTGTTTTAACAAAATCAAACAAAGTAACGAAACAGATGCTACCAGTTGTTCTTCAGTTAGAATTAATTTATTACAGCATATAATCAATATACATTGTCAAGTCAAAGAATTGTCATTCCATGACGATTAATATTAATAAAAAAATTTCAATGTTTCCAGGAATACATACACATTGTACCATATATTTTTGTCCTATATTTGAACAAAATCAAAATTATAACGAAACAGATGCTACCAGTTGTTTTTCCATTTGAATTAATATATTACAGCTAGCATATAATCAATATACATAAGTCAAATAACTGTCATTCCATGGCGATTCAGTTTTTGCACATCTTCTTTTTATTTTCGAAGCTTTCAAAATATGTATCAGTTTAATTCCAAAATATTTTATTATCTGCCTTTGTAATTAAGTCATTGAACTAATTAGTAAAATTGAAAGTTTTAATTTATTCTTTTAATGAGGTTTTTATCTATTCATTGACATTAAAGGGGAAAGCGACCCAAACAATTTTTAAAGGATAAATGATATTAGGATTAATTATATGATAACAAGAAATGTTTGTAAAACACATATGCCCTCCATGGTGCAAAATTGAAAAGGGTTATACACATACATCATTTAATTGATAGTAGTATCATCAATTCAAAATATTGAGCAGACAATAGCTTCCTATGTCAAGAGTGGATTGACCATGTGACCTAAAAATCAATAGGGGTCATGTACCAGTGTACCAAGTTTGGTGACAATCAAACAAATAATTCTTAAAATATAGGAGACTATGTCCAGTTCAACCATTGACCTTTGATCATGTGACCTCAAAATCAATAGGGGTCATCTTCTCCTGAAGATGTACCAGTGTATTAAGTTTGATGTCTGTCAAGCAAAGGGTTATCAAGATATTGAGTGGACAGTATATTTAATACTATGTCCAGTTTGACCCTTGACCTTTGACCATGTTACCTCAAAATCATCTTTGCTAGCCAAGGCTTTACGATCCGCTCCGCTTTCTACAAACCCTCGGCAGATTTAGTGTGATTTTCGTAGCTTTGAGTGGCGCCCTTTAGCGGATGGAGAAAACAACCCTGTTTGGCTTACATCATGCTTATCCAATGAAAATGTGTGTTTCAGCTACTGTTTAAAAGTTGTTTAGAAATGGCTGTTTAGAAATGGCTAAGCTGAGAGTAACACCATATGGTATGCAAATCATTCAAAATATCAATAATAAATATAACTATCTCTTAATTGCATACTTGAAAAAGAAATCAGTGAGAATATCATTTAGAAAATAAACATGTGAATCCATGAAATATATGTAGTCGTTGAGTCTACATCTAAAAATAACCCCACATGTGTAAGGTGAATTTCAAACTGAGGAAAATAGCTCTGACACAACTGTCTGGGATAGACGAGTCTGAACTGCGCACGTGGCATCATTGGTTTGAATATGTATTTGATACATGGCTGAGTGACAGTTGTAGGTATTTACACATTCCTTTCTTTTGCATGTGATCCAACGTAACACGTTCTCTGATTGAGCAGTAGACTTTCCTGGTGTCCAATCATATGCTGAAAGTTGAGGACGAAAATCGCACTAAATCTGCCAAGGGTTTGTAGAGAAGCAGAGCGGATCGTAAACCCTTGGCTAGCGAAAATGCCTCAAAATCAATAGGGGTCATTTTCTCCTGAAGATGTACCAGTGTACTAAGTTTGATGTCTGTCAGGCAAAGGGTTCTCAAGATATTGAGCTGACATTATATTACAATCTCCAGTTTGACCCTTGACCTTTGACCATGTGACCTCAAAATCAATAAGGGACATCTTCCTCTGAAGATATACTAGTGTACCAAGTTTGGTATCTGTCAAGCAAAGGGTTCCTGTAGACATTGAGTAGTCAGTATATTCCTATGTCCAGTTTGACCCTTGACCTTTGTTCATGTGACCTCAAAATCAAGAAAGGTTATCTACTCCTTAGGATGTACCAGTGTACCAAGTTTAATGTCTGTCAAGCAAAGGGTTCTCAAGATATTGAGCGAACAGTATACTCTTATGTGCAGAGTAGATTGACCCTTGACTTTTGACCTGAAAAACAATAGGGATCCTCTTCTGCTCATAATCAACCCATATAATATGAAATATCATTATCATCAAGTGAATGGTTCTCAAGATATTGAGCGGACAACATGTGGTCTACTGACAAACCGACATACAGACCAACCGAGAGGTGCCCCTCTTCTTTGAAGGGGGGGGGGGGGGGCCATAAAAATTTGTCATAACATTCTGTTGATATACAGCCTAGATAAGCTTCAGTACTAATTTGAAAATGTTAAAAATTGAAATTCCCACTATCTATAGAGGCTGTCATAATGTGAAACGCTTTTGTATTCAAGACCCACAAAAATCAATAATTTTGACATCGACCATCTGTTCCGGTTTTGATGAGATTCTATAATCAAAGATGTGCATGTGGTAGATTTTACAAATAAATAGGTTGATGCCTTCCTGTCAAGCAGTTAATTTCACTAATGCGAAGGGGATATGTGAAAAAAGTGTTGTTTTTTTTAATTCCTGACCCAACCAAGTCATCTGAAAAGAAAAGACTACATAAACTGTGGATCCATCATTTGCGTAATGACAAGTTGAGGTTTGAGACATTTGTATGAAGACACGTGTGCCGTCTACCTGGTCTGCGACTTGACTGAACGTCTTCTTTTCTTAATTTCTTCTTGTGAAAGAACGGGCTCAAATTTACACGGCTCCAAACTTAACTGTTCGTGACTTGTCATGTTTACAGTGCATGCTGCTGATGAAATAAACCGAAACTGACAGTGAGATGTCATAAATTAAACTTCAATGGCCGCTCTCTTAGCAGCAGGTAATCTAAAATATATGATAGATTGATTTAATCATTAAGCAAGGATTTTTGTTGTTAAAGACTGTCATTTATGATATCAGTAAGTAATATTTAATTCATAAAAGCTACAATGTGGTTAGGGTTACCTTTCCCTTTAAATAGTAAAAATTTACATTTATTAACACTGGACATGCATCTAAAATAATTGATTTTAGAATGGATCATTTTCTAAATAATTTTGTTCTCACTCTTCCTTTTTAAAAATTTCCAGAATATTTTTTTTATGTATAAATAGAAATTATTTCATGTTTAAATCACCACTATAATATGTGCCAAATAAAATTAAAAAGAGTGCAGGCCATTCCTGTTGTTTCCTGTAAACCACACCAGACTGTTCATAAAGTGGACACACAAAACCATTCAATCATTCCAAGCAATCCGTTCATCGTTTCATGCAAACCTTCAGCATTCTTTGTAAACCATTTAACATCCCGTGCAAGAATTTTTCCATTTTCATACCATTCCATTCAAGTGATGGTGTAGCAGTACACACTCCAGGGTCTGTTAACATTCCCATATAAAAGCTTGATCCCCTATTGTGGCCCACCCTACCCTGGCAGCCATGATTTGAACAAACTTAAATCTGCATTGCCTAAATATGCTTGAATATGACTAATTATGGCTCTGCCATTCATTTTTTAAAATTTTCTCTACATATTCCCATGCAAAACTTTAATCCCCCACTGTAGCCCTACCCTACCCCTAGCTGTGGGCCTGGCTCGGGTCTAACCCTAACCCTCAGTGCAACCCTAACCCTAGCTGTAACCCTAACTGCAACCCTAACCCTAAGATGTAACCCTAACCCTAGGTGGAACCATGATTGGACAAACTTGAATCTTCATTTAATGTCAGGAAGCTTTCACATAAGATTCATCTTTTCTGGCCCAGTGGTTCTTGATCTTTAAATGACCCCATGCACCCTATATTTTGCTTTGAAAGGGGGGGGGGGGGGGGGAATGACCATTCATTTCAACAAACTTGAATCCCTTTCACCCAAGAAAATTCTGCACCAAGTTTGAATAAAAATTCCACAATTGTTTAGGAGAAGAAATGTTTGTAAAATTGTTGTATTTTTTCATATATGTCAAATCAGTTTTTGAAACTATAATGCTAGCTTTAGTGTTTTAATATCTTACTGAATGATGGTTTTACATGTTTGAAAAAGAGGATCAATTTTTTTTTTTTGGGTGGGGGGGGGGTGGGGGGTGGGGGGGTGGGTGGGTGGGTTTCAAAATAAGCAAAAGAACAATTATACAAGTATTGGGGAAATTCGAAAAAAAAAAAAATCAAACTTTCAAATTTACTTTATTTTGTCAAAAAATGCAGTTTTAGTAGAAAGCAACCTGAAAAAAAATTTAAACCCCTGCTGTATGGACTCGAACCCGCAATTATAGTTCAGCAGTTGATGTGCTATTAACTGAGCTAATATCAGCTATAGGCAATGATATTTGAAATAAATAGGCAAATATTGCTGATACATGTACTTATATTTTCATTCATGTTTTAAAAGGAAGTCAGCCGGCATTATGATCATGCAGTCTACCTCCTTCAAATAAGATGTCACCCACTGCCTCATTGCATTTATCGGATATGTCATAGTGTTTCAATGATAAAACTTAGCAGACCTTAAACTATGTAATGTAGTGTCACATGCCCTGATAATTCTCAGACAGTAAAAAATTGTATCAAACTGTAAAATATTCTGTTTTAAAGCTGTCATTGGCTACAGTGAATGCACATACATGCAGATCTTATGAATCGACTGTTTTGCTTCCTGAATCAAACATCTAAAAATCATTTCCAGGAAAGGGTTTCAAATCTCACGGATTTCAACTTACACCATTTTTTTCTTCTTAAATGATCATGAAAATTATCTCCAGGAAAGAGTTTCAAATCTCACGGATTTCACCTTAAACCATTTTCTTTTATAAGTATCATGAAAATGTCATTTCTTCAATAACAATTATTTTGACTGCATTCATTGGTAATCCGTGGCTTGTCTATAGGTTTGTACAGTACACAGTAATAATATCAGCCTAAAGCAATACATTGACTTTGATGTTTTTGAATGTGTTCTGTGTTTTTCAGTCGCTGATGTTGTAAATGGTATAATTTTGAAAAGTAAGTTTTATGGTTCTGAGGATTATCGCAATTCACCTTTGAATTAGAACGCTTTGGCCGATATAGTATTGCATTGTGTGACGACAATTGAATCTGTTTGTAATAGAATTGCGAATATGCAACAGAAACTCTCATTGGTCCATATATGTATAAGTCCGCCCAAATTCCCTTATACGGGAATACAGTCGGCATTTGAAAACATGACGGTCAGATGGAAACAAACTTCAAAGGAAAAAAGAGAAAAAGTTGTATTCTTGTCTCATAAATTTAATACCAAAAAATTCCTAACATATTTTCCTACTATATTTGTGTCCAAACATACCTTCAAATATTTATTAAAGCCCCATACGACCCAAAAACTCGCAGCTTTTGATGATTTTGTTCGTTGACCTAGCCATGTTAGGTAGCCAGTCAATTCGAATCCTGGTTCATTTCCATACTGGCACAATAACGTCTAGATGTGAACTAATACCCCACAAATATTTTAGCTAAATATTTTAAATAGTAAATCATCCCAGTTCCATTAAATGATAATTATTCAAATAGCTAAACTCACGGCAATGCGGCTTTCATTAGTCTGGGCCGGTCTCCATCTCTGCCACATGAGTGTTAATTAAGGACCATAATGGGCTTAGGTAGCATTTTTGATTTTACCTTTACAAAAACTATATTTTTTTAATTTCTATTAATTATTCATGTTGATAATAAATGAAAAGCGAATACATAACTTACAACCAATTTTAAGAATAGATACCAATAGCAACAGAGTTCGAATTGACTGGCTACTTAACATGGCTACGTCAACAAACGAAATCATTTGAAGTTGCAAGTTTTCGGGTTGTGTGTGGCTTTAATGAATATTTGAAGGTATGTTTGGACACAAGTATAGTAGGAAAATATGTTAAGATTTCTTTTATATTGAATTTATGAGACAGCAACACAAGAATACACCGATATCAGGCCTCAACCGTGCGCAGCTTTTTGTGCCCCATAAATCAAAGGTTTTTATAAAAGGTGGATCTGTAGCTCTCTGTTCCGTCACAATATTTTTTTCACAGAGCTACAGTTCTGCAGCTAGTAATTTTCCAGTCCGTCCATCTTATCTGATCACCTGAATCCGCTCGAGAAAGTGGGAAGGCTGTAATCGGCCAATGAAAACTCTTGTTGTATTACATCAAACATGTCATTCAAACTGTTCAATCGTCTCATTCAATTGTGTTGTCACACAACGCAATACTATATCGGGTAAAGTGTTCTAATTCAAAGGTGAATTGCAATAAAAAAAATGAACTGTCAATAAACAGCAATTACCGATATCAGTATGTTATTTTGCTTTGCATTGTTTGGAAAAAATAACTGATAAATTAACATTAAATAACGTTTTGTCTGGCAGTGTTATAGACTTCTACTGTTTGTATCAATAAAAGCATTGACCTTTTATATAACATAAAAAATTTACATATTACAAAATATCAATATAGGATATAAATGTCTAGGCTGATTGTATTCTGAAGGATATAAAAAACTTTGATCGATTCCTGCATAATTAGATTCATTAATTCTACAAATTACCGATATCAAATTGAATGGAAATAATTATCATGCAGATATATCTTCCCTTATCAAGTAAAAAATGGCTTACTCTTATGTAAATGTCCAAAAAAAAATTGACTTAAATCCACTAATATGATATAACATTGCATTAACTAATATGATATAACATTGCATTAGTGGATGAAATACTGTGCATTAGTCACATAACTCAGTTATTAATGAACTAAAGTCCTTAACTAAAACACATCCTAAAAACTTAATCATTACAGTCAGGAAAACTATCCACTACAAGTAACAAACAGAATACTGAACATATCAACCACTATATAATGTCATCTTTCATCTGATATCAGCTGATTTCAATGGTTCTAGAGGCCAATCTCCAACCAGCATCTAACTCAATTTAAAACTCTATCACATCTACCGATATGATTTTCATCACTTTGCTTTCCCTCAAGAAATAAATCGATTTCATTACAACATCGACAGTAAATGTCAAACCCTTATACATTATAAACAAGTTTTATTGTATATTTGTGAGTCATTTTAAAAAACAAAGTAACTATAATAAAATTTCATTGTTTGTTGCAAAGTGTTACCCATCAATCATGATAAGTTTGATTTAATTTTCATCGAACATTTGCAAGGCATGTCCATAGCAGGTAAGTCGCACTGATAAAATCCATGTTTACTACAGATTTGATTTGGGAGGAAAAAGTCTTTTAAACATGTACTGAGTACATAAATTAAATTTGCAGGATCAATCACAATTACGATCAATGTTTTACCTACTCAATATCATACAATCACTTACGATTTATGAATTCAAATGTTTTCACCAGCTCGGGTTGTGAAACTCCACACTTGGGAATCTATCTAATCACTTATTAATGATCATTCTCCACTTCTTGGTGACTCCAGAGAATGGTAGATAATGCTTTGTGCTATATAATTTAAGTGCACTTACCAGAAAAAAACGTGTCATTTAAAGTTTTTGGATTAAGATTTATAAAGTAATTCCATTTGTATATTAGCATGACTGAAAATAAACTTTTGTAGCTGACAGGTAAACTTAATTAGATCAGAAACCTGGGACATGTAAAGCTCAGAACCTTCACCAAGAAGCATGCTTTTCAAAATGGCTCTTTCAGACTGAATAACTTGCAAACAGGTATTGTTATTCAACACAGTTACACAGGACTACATTGAAAATTCATTAACCTTTTCTGTTCATTCTTGATTCTTTGTTCCTCGGCCTCTTTTTCTTTCTTTTTACGGAGATAGTCATCTAACTCTCCGCCCTCCAGTTTCACCCGTCTTCGTATCTAAATCGAGAAAGCAATCGTTTCAATGCTCTTATTTCTATCTGAGAGACAATTACACAAGTAATTGTATAATTGTGAAGTTTGGAAGAAAAAGAACCTGCTTTAATTCATGAACTCAGACCAGATAATACCAAAATCACTACCACTACAAAATAAACAACAGAAATCTTGATTCATTAAAGTCATTTACTAAAGCTAGGGTATAAATTGTGATACGATCATGTTGCATGTTCATATTATGGTGTGTATTACATTGTGAGGTAGCTCTTTAAGAAAATATTGGGACTGATCTGGTCTAGCTGTCCCAGTATTTTCTCGGAGCTTCAGTTCTGCAGCTAATTGTGAGGCAGACTGCAACACTCAGGCCTTGAGGTTAAAGATTGGGACTCTGTACACATTGAATGTGATATATTGTTCTTAGACTAATTTGCTCTATGAAGAATACATCAATGCTACAAAGAGATTTAAGGGATTATCACCAACCCTTGATATTGAATGGAGATTTATGAAGATGTTTTGTTCTATTGTGCGATCTTCATCACATTACAGAGTTTTCCTGTTCTTTTCTTTTAATCAAACATCTTTATTTCATTGGTAGAAGCTATGCTAGACAAGCATTTAGAGACAAAATGAGGGGAGAGGGGCATAAAGGTGACAATAGGGTCTAACCCCATCCTTAAGTCTGGATCTGTAAACCCCATCCTTAAGACTGGATCTGTAAACGCCATCCTTAAGCCTGGATCTATAAATGCCATCCTTAAGCCTGGATCTATAAACCCCATCCTTAAGCCTGGATCTGTAAACCCCATCCTTAAGCCTGGATCTGTAAACCCCATCCTTACAAGCCTGGATCTGTAAACCCCATCCTTAAGCCTGGATCTGTAAATCACATCCTCAAGCCTGGATCTGTAAATCACATCCTTAAGCCTGGATCTGTAAATCACATCCTCAAGCCTGGATCTGTAAATCACATCCTTAAGCCTGGATCTGTAAATCACATCCTTAAGCCTGGATCTGTAAACCCCATCCTTAAAGATCCAACTTGAAGTTAACACCCCCAAATTGTTAGCCTTCTGTCAATCAAACATTTAACAATAGATCTCAGGTGGAGTGACATCTGCAGAACTGATCTAGAGCTACCCCAGACAGGTGTTTTGATAACAATAACAGCCAGTACCTACAGGCATTCTTGAGGAAGCCTTGTATTCTAGAGTTTTGGTAGCATTGACCTGTCCACAACTGCTATTTTCTGGTAATTCAATTCTTTTTATAAAGACCCCTGAACAATGCAATTTTAATATAATTGTAATTTCCCCCTCTATATACATGTATTATAAATTACACAATCAGAAATCAAACAATAATTTGCCTATTAATTTCTAAATCTTCTAACTTATTGAAATAATTTATATTATCAATTTATGATAGTTCTATATTTATAAAAAGAAATCATTCATTGAGTCAATGACCAAGAGTAAGAAAGAAAGAGGGGGTGGTGTAGACTGTGTGTCATCTAGCCATAGGGATACAACCATTATACAAACACTATGACCACAGAAACACTGCAGACAGCCCTGAGACCCTTCCTGTGTACATCAAAAGTATACACAGCATCCTGGTCTCTTGGCCAGGTAAATAACAATGAACATAGATGAGCTCCACCCACATCCAGTGATCCGTGAAGAAACCATATTTTATTGGGTCTTTAAGCCTGGATCTGTAAACCCCATCCGTAAGCCTGGATCTGTAAACCCCATCCTTAAGCCTGGATCTATAACCCCATCCTTAGCCTGGATCTGTGAACCCCATCCTTAGGCCTGGATCTGTAAATCACATCCTCAAGCCTGGATCTGTAAATCCCATCCTTAAGCCTGGATCTATAAACCCCATCCTTAAGCCTGGATCTGTAAACCCCATCCCTAAGCCTGGATCTATAAACCCCATCCTTAAGCCTGGATCTATAAACCCCATCCTTAAGCCTGGATCTGTAAACCCCATCCTTAAGCCTGGATCTATAAACCCCATCCTTAAGCCTGGATCTGTAAACCCCATCCTTAATCCTGCAAGATACCTTTGCCTTTTCTTAAGCACTTTCAGTTGTAAAATACTAAGTGTTATTCCAGGGTATTGATTGGAGAAAATTACACATGGTGACCCCCCCCCCCCTCTCCTTCTTTAGAAAAAGATTCTGGATTGTCTTATGTATATGTACCTCCACCCACCCCAACAGTAGCAACATAATTAAATGTAGTTGTCTTGTGAATTCAAATGAATACATTTTCTATCGTGTTGGTTTATATCGGATTAAGCCCATCATCGGAAACCCATGGTTGATTACGCTTCGTTCCTCTCTCCATCACCCGTGGGTCCATTCATTCCTACTCGCTCATTTTCATGAATAAATATTTTAAAATATCGTCCAATCAAAGTAATTGTTATAGTAATAGAACTCTTCTGTTTTTAAAGGTAGCACTAACTTAACTTTGCTATCACAGCAATTGTATACCGAAATTGGGCTGAAAGCGTCTTTTTGATTGGAGAAATTTGCTTAGGGTTTTCCATGAGCGCCCAATCAAATTGCCTCATTAATTATTCATGAGAACGAGCGAGTAGGAATAAATGGACCCATGGGTGATGGAGAGAGGAACGAAGTGTAATCAACCATGGGTTTCCGACAATGGATTAAGCCAAGTTTTGAAAGTTGTCTAAAGGAAATGTCTGTGACAGTTTTGTTTGAAGTATGGGAAAGTGACATCATTAATTTACATTTCATTGTACAGACTGGTGGAATCAGTAAACTGACCAATACATTAAATTCTTAAAACTCTGTAAATCAAATTATGCCAATATAAAATATATGTGTGTTTCCTACCCTAAAAATTAGGTAAGGTAGGTAGGTAAAACAATTATTTTATTAAAACATTTTATTTTGAAATCTTAGTTTTTGATATGCTTTGAATATATGTCTTAATACATTACAATTACTTGTCAAACATTTTGAAGATTAGTGTGTAGTCAAAATGTAATGTAAGAGAAACTCAAATGCGAAAAAGAAAAAAAATCCAGTTTGAAAATTTCAGATTTTTATTTTATTTATGTATATCATCAATAAAATATTTAGGGTCGGCAGCAAAACCATAGGTAGGGTCAGGAAATTGGAAATATACACTTTATTTTGGCCTTGTCACTATCCATCAGACGATGACGATTCAACCACCCCTCTAACAGTACAGTGGATTGTAACAGTCTGATGTCAACCACCCCTCTAACAGTACAGTGGATTGTAACAGTCTAATGTCAACCACCCCTCTAACAGTACAGTGGATTGTAACAGTCTGATGTCAACCACCCCTCTAACAGTACAGTGGATCTCAACCACCCCTCTAACAGTACAGTGGATCGTAACAGTCTGATGTCAACCACCCCTCTAACAGTACAGTGGATCTCAACCACCCCTCTAACAGTACAGTGGATTGTAACAGTCTGATGTCAACCACCCCTCTAACAGTACAGTGGATTGTAACAGTCTGATGTCAACCACCCCTCTAACAGTACAGTGGATCGTAACAGTCTGATGTCAACCACCCCTCTAACAGTACAGTGGATTGTAACAGTCTGATGTCAACCACCCCTCTAACAGTACAGTGGATCATAACAGTCTGATGTCAACCACCCCTCTAACAGTACAGTGGATTGTAACAGTCTGATGTCAACCACCCCTCTAACAGTACAGTGGATCGTAACAGTCTGATGTCAACCACCCCTCTAACAGTACAGTGGATTGTAACAGTCTGATGTCAACCATCCCTCTAACAGTACAGTGGATTGTAACAGTCTGATGTCAACCACCCCTCTAACAGTACAGTGGATTGTAACAGTCTGATGTCAACCACCCCTCTAACAGTACAGTGGATTGTAACAGTCTGATGTCAACCACCCCTCTAACAGTACAGTGGATCGTAACAGTCTGATGTCACCTGACTGTATTTCATTGTTTTCACTTTTAACACCCACACAATCCCAACAAACAAAGGACGACAATAATAAATACACCGAAAGTTAAACAACATCATGACACCGTTTCCTGCCTGGAACTTTCACATAAAATTACAGCTCCCGTCTAAACAGGAAGCTGGATGTCGGGGACACAGAGCCGCCTTCTATAGTAGCAAAACTATCTATTGGTGTTTCTATTGTGGCTCAATAATCAGAAAACATTTTTTTTATATTGGTCAATTAACAGTTACGCCTAATCTAGTGGCATTAAAAACATTTCCTCAATTATACAGAATACATTGATTTGTTTTCCCGACCTAGCTGACACATAAAAAAACAGCGGAATCCAGCTGTTGACAAATCATGTCACCTAGCTACTAACAATATAAACGGCAGCTGATTTATGATTGATTCACATATCACGACATCTTTAAATAGAAGAAAGACCTAAAACTCTACGTCCATGCTGTGTTACTGACATAAAGAGACCGTCTCCAGTCCGACTTTTACCTTGGTGGTGTTACTGAACTCTGAAATCTTCAGAGGATGTTGAGTAGACATAAACCTTCATAATAAATTTATACTGGAGAGAAGGTTCTGAAAGATTCCATCCTGCTGGGATCTTGTATCTTATTTGTACTTATCTCGCCCCGAAGAAATATGCTACCAAATACATCGATCTAGACAATTCTGATTATTTTTTCTAACTTTAAGACTTTTATAAGTCTACTTGTTCATACAAGAATTGACCTACTATTTATTTTCTAATGGCTACAATGGCGTGAATAATCTTGAATCTACACTACATGAAGATGCTAAGATACCTTGACCCTCGGCTAATAGCGTGAATCCCAGACAAATTTCACCCTTGTTGTACATTCTTCAAAATTAGATTTTAAAAGAATGTTCCAATTTACGCTTTACCTCTATTGTGCCTTAAATTGGCTCCAAGGCTTACAATTTTAACAAAGTTTAATCACTTTCATTAATCTTCATTAAAGTTTTTCTTTTAACATGTACCCGGTATCCCACCATATTGTCACTATTTCTTAAACATCTCTCCTTGGGAAAGAGCTTGGCCCTTTATTTGATGCAAATCTCATATACACCTAAGGTGCAAAACCCTAAGAGTTTTACAAGATAGAAAGAAGATGAATGAAAATTGCATGTACATTAATGAATAGTTATGAATAGATTTGTTTGTATGTTATTTTACATCCCATTTTAGAATTTTTCACTCATGTACATGAGACATCACCGAGTTTAGGAGAATTGACTTGATTCTAAGATGTAAAACTTATACGGTACCAATTTTGATGCACCAGATGTGCATTTCGACAAATAATGTCTCTTCAGTGATGCTCAACCGAAATGTTTGAAATCCGAAATAACAATGAAGTGTTAGAGCTAAATATAGCCAAAAACAGCGTGCCAAAAAAGTGAAGCCAAATTCGTCCAAGGATAAGAGCTATGCATGAGGGAGATAATCCTTAATTTTGAAATGAATTTCTAAATTTTATAACAGCAATTAAATATACATCTGTATTTTCAAGCTAGCAACGAAGTACTTTTATAGCTACTGGGCTGTAGAGACCCTCTAATGAATACTAATGTATAAACATCAGGGCTCGAAATTAGTGAGAAATACTCGCAAAATGCGAGTATATTTGAAGAAGAGCAAGTAAAAATAGTGGACACTCGAAAATCTTAGCGAGTGGTGATTTACAAACTATGATCGTATCGTATTCGTTTTATACGGTGATGCGCTATTCGTTTTCTTAAACTTGCAATCTGAATCATACAAACGCTGACATGAACGACCGATTTCAACAACCGTTTCTATCCGGATTTTTCATATATGATTTTTTTAAGAAACTCGGAGACAAGCAAATGCTTTAGAGGTCAGACATCGCATTATGATTAAAAATATAGACATGTGTGGCACTTATAGGGGTGATTAAATTGAATTCCAAGTAGTCATTTTTATCAGAATCATGAGAATGTCCTCTCTAAATTAATTTATTGTCATATTGAGGTTGGGTTGTAGTGATGACATGAGTGCACTGCTCACCACGTAGACGATTATCAAAAAAGTTCATGGGGCTCGTGATCGTGCTGCTTATAAAACCATGAGTCCGGGATTCACTTTGAAAAATCATAAGTGACAATTCCCTGATGTGGCATGAAATTGCAAGACTGGATCTAGACCTGTGGTAAACAGGTTATGGATTAGAGGTGCGATAATCAAGAGACCTATATAAACATTGCACCATATGACTTACGTACATGTAACTTAGTGTCCTTGTGTAGTTGACCCACTAGGCTCAGTAATGATGGGGAAAATCGTTGATTTAAAAAAAAGCATATGAAAAAAGAGCACTCTTCATTATTTTTATTTTAGCTTGTAGGTTTTAATTTTAGCCTGTGAATTCTTTACCCATAGGCTAAAATTAGCCTGTGGTAGAAAAAGTTAATTTTGACCCATGAACAGTACCTGAGTTTTAGGAGAATTGCCTTGATTCTAAGATCTATATTGGCCCTTACTGCGGTAACAATATCAATGAGCCCCCCCCCCCCCCCCCCCCCCCCCCCTTAAAATCATGCCAATGCTTACCATAACACAGAAACTCCGTTTTCATGCAAGGTCATATCTGGGAGACCTTCGACATTCATTTCTAATGCTATATGTGCTTGGAAATGGACCAGTCACTACCTATGTTTAAAAATATTCTAGTTTTGACAATTGGAGCCAACATAGAAAATAGAACACAGGACCTCTTGGTTGCAAAGTGACCAGCCTAACCACTAAGCGGCTACAACCAGTAATTAATAAAGAGTATATCTTAATTGAATTATTGGGGTCTGAAGAGTAAAAGTCAAGATCATATATATTGGTTTGCTTTCTGGGGTTGCATTTCTTAAACTGAATACAAAAAGAGAAAGTAATATATGCAGGAGAGAATGACATCATTTTACCATGGAATACTTACTCTGTGTATAAACCTAGAAAAACATGCCGTGTTACCAGTATCTGGCTATGAAAAATCATGCATGTGATAGCTTATGCTTTGCACAAGAATCTCACACTTTTCAAGTCAATCTCACACTCTCATATGCAGCAAACAAATTTTCACACTTCATTTTAAAAAATCTGTCATTGTGCATCTTCTGAGTTGTGTCTCAGATGAACTGAATAGTATTAGAAGCCATAAACACACACCTGTCATCCACAGGTATTCTGCTTCAATACAGATATTGTAGCCAATATCAATAATTTATCACCCTAGTACAGTAAACGATTCCTGACATATTTCATAAAATACGAGATAAAATCACTGGTTGCAAAAGACAATATGAAAGTGAAATGATTGATGCCTTGGACTATCGATCAGGTTAAAAGGTTGATTAGGATATCATTATAATTAAACAAAAATAATACTTATCATTTTCAAATGATTAGACACTGGCTTGTTGCCTTTTTGTCAAAATTTCAATATCAATTAATGCTTAAGCTTTAATTTGAAAAAAAAAAGATTAATTTGATTGTTATTTTACATTTTTCTAAAGAGAAGCATTCTTTTTTATGTCAAAACAACAATACATACATGAGTATAGGTTGGGAAATTCTCCAAAATCTGGGTTGCTAGATGCTGATAAAAATCTCACCCCAATACCCCCAAATCTGTGACCTTTAAATCAGCAAGATTTCAACCTTTTCCTCATAGAATCTATCACATGAATATGAACCTTTGCCTGACATTGAATCCATCACATGTATATGAACCTTTGCCTGACATTGAATCCATCACATGTATATGAACCTTTGCCCGACATTGATTCTATCACATATGTATATAAACCTTTGCCTGACATTGATTCTATCACATGTATATGAACCTTTGCCAGACATTGAATCTGTCACATGTATATGAACCTTTGTCTGACATTGAATCTGTCACATGTGTATGAACCTTTGCCTGACATTGAATCTGTCACATGTATATGAACCTTTGCCTGACATTGAATCTGTCACATGTATATGAACCTTTGCCTGACATTGAATCTGTCACATGTGTATGAACCTTTGCCTGACATTGAATCCATCACATGTATATGAACCTTTGCCTGGCATTGATTCTATCACATGTATATGAACCTTTGCCTGACATTGATTCTATCACATGTATATGAACCTTTGCCTGACATTGAATCTGTCACATGTATATGAACCTTTGCCTGGCATTGATTCTATCACATGTATATGAACCTTTGCCTGACATTGAATCTGTCACATGTATATGAACCTTTCCCTGACATTGAACCTATCACATGTATAGTAACCTTTGCCTGACATTGAATCTATCACATGTATATGAACCTTTGCCTGACATTGAATCTGTCACATGTGTATGAACCTTTGCCTGACATTGAATCCATCACATGTATTTTTTTTCACCAGTGGCCTTAAGTTTGGCTAAATGACATTGTGTCTGGGTCGTATAACACACCAACTGGCCAAAAGTAACCTTTGTACCAAGTATGACCTTCTAATGTCTCTCCATTACAAAGTTGTGACCTTGAGGAAAAAAAGTTGAACTTTTGTTCTACCATTTACCTTGACCTTGGGTCATGTAATATCAAATAACTTTTGCACAAAGTATGGAGTTCCTACTGTCTCTTAATCACAAGATTTAGACAAAATCGTGGAATCGAGGGACAGAGAAGTCTTACATGGTGATTGCTACAAGTAAGCTATCAATCTTAATAGCACTCACATCATAGTCACATGGTTTTACTTTCTAAACCTTTATCCATGTGCTCTAATTCTAGTCATATTAACCAACTGCTTAGCTGCTAAGAAATAAAAATCACTCTAATTTTTGTTATGGTAACTAATTGTCTAGTGGGAACAAAAATCACTCTAATTTTTGTCATGGTAACCAATTGTCTAGTGGGAACAAAAATGACAAGCGGCAGAGTTCAGTGGGAACTCACTCACACCCCATTTTGTCGTACCTGGCTCTTTGTTTTGGTTTCCCAAGAGAAAAGACCACGCCCACAACCACAGGGAATTAATTCCAAAGTGGGACAGGAGGGGGCAATTCTTTCTGCTACTACATGAACTGATTTTCAACAGTATTTTTTCATTAATCTTAACTGTAAGAAATATCCAGTATTCCAAAGGGACTGCAGTTGAACAAATAGATGATATTAAAATGGCATTGGCAATTACAATGTTGATAAAAGCAGGGAAACAAATCAATAAATTCCTCATTAGGACTACAAATTAAGGCTCCTAATGGGAACATTTTTAAACTAAAGCCTATAATACACCAATTACATGGTTGTAAACAACAGGACCAGATAACACTTCATAAAATACAACTTGAAAAATATTTCAAGTGCGAAAAGAGCAGCTCATTCAGTGAGAATCCCATCATTTCTCAGGGTAAATAGAACCATCACTGCCTACAGAAGAACCACAAGCAAACAACTTCCTTTGAAGCATTCATTCTAGGGCAAACTTGACCTTCGTAATGACAGTGCTGACTACTTATGACCTTGGTAATGTTTACAATAATCCCTAAGAATGGCAGTCTTCTAGATTGTGATCTGAGGTAATTTCAAACAGGAAGTCTCTGACTGGACTCACACCTCCTGCAGGGCACATTAAAACTTGTGTACATTCCTTCAAAATACTGCATACAGGGTGTCAAGCCACTTTTGGTCTAAAAAATACAGGATTATTATAAGGAATTTGTTTTTGCAGTTTATAGGGCAAATACAGTGATTTTTACAGTAGATCTATATGAATAAATAGGGGTTTTATTAAAAGTTTGTATAAAAGTTTATTGTTTCTGCACAAAACTCTAGCAAGCATAGTATCTTACTGGAGAAGAAATAATATCAAACATAAACAAAGACAAAATCCTTTCAGATGTGGACAGTTTTCCATCCAATAGACATTTCTTATACAATCATCATAGTTATTCTCTTCATAACAATCTAATCAAATATCAATCTAGCATCAGCTCCTGGATTTTTTTTTCTGTTTTCTTTTATCATTTTTGAATATAGGACTGTCATTTTTTTATGGATATATATAGGGCTTTACAGGGATTTTAATGACTTATAGGGAAAATATAGGAACCTTCAAGATTATAGGAAAATATAGGAATAAATAGGGACTTGACACCCTGTGCTAACTACTCCTATATTTGAACACCACATTCACATTTTACAATCTTTGCATAACATAAATTTATCTATCAACCAGATTACAATTTTAACACATGTCAGCTTGACCTTGTATTCATAACCTTAATAAAAGGCTAAGAAACACAAGTCAAAAGCAATCTTTGTAATCACAAAAATATGGCTAGACAAGCATTTACCACTTTTTTTTTCTCCTGGAGACTTTAGCCTTGATTTTGGATTGAGACACATACAATTGAGGGCACACAAACATGTAGAGGCATACACATACATACACAACTGTAGAGGTCACACACACATATAGAGGCACACACATACATAGAGGTCACACACATATAGAGGCACGCACATACATAGAGGTCACACACATATAGAGGCACGCACATACATAGAGGTCACACACACAAACATAGAGGTCACACACACAAACATAGAGGTCACACACACACACACACACATATAGAGGCACACACATACATAGAGGTCACACACATATAGAGGCATCGTCGGAAACCCATAGTCGGTTGCTCTACGTTTACCTCCCGTGGGACACAACGCCGATATTTTCGCATAACTCATTAAAATGTGTGACCTTACGTGACCTATCGAGGACCAATGGGAATTGCCGTAAGTATTCCTGGTACTCAAAGTGTCAGCTGTAATGGCGACACCCATGAAAGTGTGTGTGTTTTGTTGTGCCACTATCAAAGATATATAGATGAAAACTCCATATTTGGCACCCAAAATGGCTAACTATTTTAACTAATACTTCACTTTTACATGTGCTTCCCGGCCCCCCCCCCCCCCCCCCCCCCCCCCCCCCCCGAAATTCTGGATCCGGCTCTGGTATGTTTATTATCATCACTGCTTCATGGCACGTGAATAAAATCAGTCATGCATGATACAATCTGAAAATTAGATGCAAATTTGAATTAAAATATGGTCTTACAATCCCGTTCACATGTCATTTTGCAATTAGCGTAGGTGAGACATCAATTGTGTTTAAACGAGAGAGGTATGTAAAGATCGATGGTCACAATTACTGGCTCAAATTGTGCCGACAACACAACTGGAACAAATTACGGCAGTACTTAATACGCAAGTAAGCTTAACATATCTATATAAACCGGAGAAATACCAAGTCTGTTATCACAATTCACCTTTGAATTAGAACGCTTTACCCAATATAGTATTGCGTTGTGTGACGACACAATTGAATGAGACGATTGAACAATTTGAATGACATGTTTGATGTAATACAACAAGAGTTTTCATTGGCCGATTACAGACCGCCCACTTTCTCGAGCGGATTCAGTGTAGCTGGAGAACTGTAGCTCTCTAAAAAGATCCACCTTTTATAAAAACCTTCCGTTTACGGGTCACAAAAAGCTGCAGACGGTTGAGGCCTGATATCGGTGTATTCTTGTGTTGCTGTCTCATAAACCCAATATAAAAAAATCTTCAACATATTTTCCTACTATATACTTGTGTCCAAACATACCTTCAAATATTCATTAAAGCCACACACAACCCGAAAACTCGCAGCTTCAAATGATTTCGTTTGTTGACGTAGCCATGTTCGGTAGCCGGTCAATTCGAACTCTTGCTATTGGTATCTTATTCATAAAATTGGTTGTAAGTTATGTATTCGCTCTTCATTTATTATCAACACGAACAATTAATAGAAATTAAAACATTTTTTGTAAAGGTAAAATAAGCTCTTGATTAACGAAAATGCAATGCTACATAAGCCCTTGGCTAATGAAAGCCGCATCGCCGTGAGTTTAGCTATTCGAATAATTATCATTTAATAGGACTGGGGTACGTGGTATATTATTTAAACTATTTAGCTAAAATATTTGTGGGGTATTAGTACACATCTAGACGCTATTGTGCCAGTAGAGAAGTGAACCGGGATTCGAATTGACTGGCTACCTAACATGGTTACGTCTACGAACGAAATCATCAAAAGCTGTGATCAAGTTTTTGGGTCGTATGGGGCTTTAATAAATATTTGAAGGTATGTTTGGACACAAGTATAGTAGGAAAATATGTTAGGAATTTTTTTAAATATTAAATTTATGAGACAACAACACAAGAATACAACTTTTTCTCTTTCTTCCTCTGAAGTTTTTTTTTTCCATCTAGCATCTGGCCGTCATGTTTACAAATGCTGACTATTCCCGTATAAGGGAATTTGGGTGGACTTATACATATGGACCAATGAGAGTTTCAGTTGCATTTCACAATTGTATTACAAACAGATTCAATTGTGTTGTCACACAACGCAATACTATATCGGTCAAAGCGTTCTAATTCAAAGGTGAATTGCGATAAAAAAACACATTGCTCCCGTATGATGGAACTACAAGTGCTGAACATGTAGACCTGTACATAGACTCGTACGCAGTACGATAGTAAACGCTTGGTAACACAGGCTTTTTCCTCCCTAGCTGTCTTCATAGACACAAATATATCCTCTGCTTCAATAATGCAGATGCTGAAAGTTTTGTAACTTGTCCAACTTAAATTAAACGTAGTCAAAATCTTGGCTTTGAAAGCATGTTTTTCTATGCTACCGAGGACTGGAAATAAGGATTTTTTTCATTGGTTGAATATCGCAATAAGGAATGGTAAAGCGACCAATCGCATATAGAAGCTGAGATACACCTTCTAGCGAAAATACTGGCATTGTGTCCCATGGTAGGTAATCGTAGAGCGACCGACCGTGGGTTTCCGATGATGATATAGAGGTTACACACAAACATAGAGGTCACACACATACTTATAGAGGTCACACACACACATAGAGGTCAGACACACACATATGGATGCCACACACACACACATAGAGGTCACACACATGCATGCAGTCTCTGTTAAAAAATACATGAACACATTACAAGTATTTTAAATTGTCACAAACTATAAAGTCAATGTGACCTTGACCTTTTCCCCTTGTCCTCACTGTAACTACGAACTGTAAGGGTAATCAAGGAAATATGAAAACTGATCTTTATCATCCATCCTTTTGACCTTTACGGTGTTTTTGTTTTGTTTTGTTTTTCTTTTTTTGGCCACTGCCATAATATGCCCCTTTTTTCTTCTGTCATTGCTGTAGTTTTCTGGGGTTTAATCTTGCAATAGTTGCAGATATTGAGCTGAATTTGGTGTGTAGTTGTATAGATTGATGTGCTATGATCAAAGTGTAAATTTTTAAAAATTCATTTACAATATGTTGCAAGGACAAAGGGTGAACATTAGGCAAGGAAAAGATCTATTCATCAAAATACATACTATTTTTTCTTGTGAAAAATTGATATTTGACAATATATAAAAAAAATTGTGATAAAATAGAATATATTAGCCTTCCAAAAAATTATGAAAATAAAAGATATGAGGTATCATACCGGCAGATTCTTTGTGTCCAGCGGTTTATACCACTCAACTAACTTACTTACAACATTTTTTGGGAGTTAAATCATGCATGATATACAGTCATAAATGTAAGGGACTGGAATATTTTTACAAAACACTACATAATGTATAACATTTTTACATCTTTCATCTCTAATGAGTCACTGCTTCATCTTTCAAAAGACTGAAAAATGTACAAAAACTGGCCACACGTTAAAATTTAACCAAACTCGACTACAAAATGGTCAAATTTGACAACTTTCAGATAATTTAATTGCTTGGGTGTTTCATTTACAACCTATGGAAGTAACCTGCTAATACAACCTGTTAAAAGAAAGACACCATTGCTAAAATACATCAAAAGTACTAAATAGCAACAAAGCGAGTGGATTCCGACATTTACATGAAATACGGCTTTAATTTAGCCACAAATATCAGGTGCAATATTAATATTATTCTTTACTAGCAGTTCTGAATGTGTAATCAATCATTAACATGCAGTAAAAAGAAAAAATTGACATTTACCAAGACAAGTTTTCTGTGAGTCTGCTATCTGTAAGATTGGGTCTGGTTGGTTCTACAGATATGTATCAGCTAGCTAAATGATTAAACACCAATGGCCGCAAAATTGAATGGACATTTAACCCCATTAAGACACCAGGCTAGACTGGTCCCATATCTATAATCTCTTTGGAAATAGCAGACAGGTAGAATTCTGTGTTATCAATGGAACTTGAGAGATGAAGGAAAAATCTGCAGTGTCTCATTTGAAAAATAATTTAATTTTACCTGTAACACACAATTTCATTGGTTCATTTGCCTTTATCAACGTTCTAACTTCTTTATATCGTATAAATAAAATTGCCATTCAGTCCCACTATATGACGTACTAAGAATGACGTCACAATACTTTGGAATGTTCAGTTTCCATTTTGTTGCTATATAAGTACGGCAATACTGGTCTGAGTCACATAAAATTCAAATTTTCTATAGAATTATTCATCAAATAATATCAAACACAGTTTACTAAGTTAAATTATAAGGAATGAAATTAAATTTTATTCATTTAAAAAAAAAGTAAGTTGGGATAGTTTAAGCAATTTTATAAACTGCTTCCCAGTTTATAATGCATAAACTGCAACAACTTAAAAAATTACTTTAAATCATAGAAAAGAGAAAAATTTACTTTCATTCTCTAATTAAATTTCAATTGCATTAGAATTTAGATTTTTGCATTAATTTGTTATGCTTAACGTTTGCAAGCTATTTTACTCAAAGTCAGCTCCTAAGAGTTGGTTATATCTGGAAATGCAAAAAGTAGAAATCCAACCAGTGACCAAAAAAAGCACTGATTCAGAAGCTATAAGCTTAGCGCATTAATAGAGATGAATTAATTCTAATACAAAGACAAACTCTTACATCCATGGTAACAGTCTTGTTGTCTGGATTGTCTATCAGCCATCTTGCTAGAGTTCCTGGGGAGGTTCTGTTTGTCAGGATGATGCTGTTTTTAGGACTACCACACCAGGCTAGGAACAAGTCTCGAGAAAAACCACACTGCAAATCTGGAACACTGGCCAAAACCACCTGTAAAGAAAGAGAGGTTCCAAGTATTCCTGATTGATGAATATTAATGTTTTGATTGTTTTATAAACAAAAGTCTCATAGGAATCTTTTTATAATTATCTTCAAAATCAGAAAACCTTCGTTGGAAGGATGTGAACCCCATGCGCAACAAAATATTTACATTTTCAATGTTTTTGCATTTGATATCGTTACACATTGTAATGATAGCCATTAAATTTGCTCATGAACGTGATGCAGTTGTGAACAATGCGCATATGAATCTTGATAAATATAGTATGTCTATTCTAACAACTAGGAATTATGAAAGAAATGAAAGCAGAATGTAAATATAAGAAATAAATTCATTTTTTGAAAAAACCAGAGACTATGAACTGCAATGCTTCTTGCCAGCATACTTTTCATGAGTCCCTATAACACACCTTTCCTACTACATGTATACTAACAATAGTACCACAAACGGTTCAACATATGCCCATTGGACCTGTAAGCACACCAGTATACACTCTGAATTGATAAAAAAAAATCTGGAAAACTGTTTGACCTAATTTTACCCCTAAAGTAGGTCATAGTGCACCAATCCAGCTGAAATGTAAAAACTGAGCTTATATTCCTCCGAAAGGAAGCTTGTGACTAAATTTCAGGGCAATATTTGTATCTGTAATGAAAACAAGGCTTTTCTACTAACTAATATTACAACCTTAACCTTTGACCTTGAGAAACTATAGGAATTCTCCACTTGGCATAAGGTGTGTATGTGTACCAAGTTTGATGGTCCTAGCCCCAACGGTTTGGTCTGTATTCTGCCTTCAAGGTTTTCCTACGAAGTGATACTATATGTATAACACTGACCTTTGAATTCTGACCTTGAAGAATAAAAGGCATCCTCCATGCTATTCATTCAATGCACCTCTATTTCTATACTAAAAATACTAGTTATTCAACAAATAGAGGTAATATAGGGCTAATACTCCCTGGAGAGCCCAGGGTCATGTATCCAAACTGGGGCATATTCAGAATACTACAACTGTCACTTGAGTCGCTTAACAAATACAGAGAGGCAGCTTGGTTGGGCTTCCTGTAACAGGACAGGCTCAAAATACTATACTTGTCACTGTCATACACAGTATGTACAGTCCCTGAAACGTTCTACTTGAATGGTGAGTGAATGATGAACAAGATATAGGCCCGCAGGCCTTATTGGTCACCTGAATACTAGTGAAAATGTATCACTACTTCCATGGGCTATGAAATCTAGAATATATCTCCTGTTCTGAATATCTATAGCTAAATTCTAATGTTCAGCAACAGTATAAAACAAGATGTGTTCTTAAATCTTCACTGCCTTCAAAAGTGCATACACTGATGAAAGGCTTTAAATAATAGGTGTATTAACATTAAAACATCAAAAGATATGACTAATTTGGACTCACCCCAAAGTCATACCCTGGGTTTTGATTGAAATTCACCATTTTTTGTACATCCTTTTCTGCTATTCCTAAGTATGCATTAAGATTTTATACAGTATCAGCAAACTTACACATAAATACTGTATACTGAGTTTGGCCCCACCCTGGGGTCAGAACCCTTACTCTGGGGATCATCAAATTTACACTTCCTGCTCTCCATCACCATGCATTTAATTTTTCTTACACATGTGCGGTTCTTGAGAAGATTTTTGAAAATTGGACAATTTTGGGCAGTTTTTGCCCTGCCCCTAATGACCGAGGGGTGCTGGAGACCTGAAATTTACAATTTATGTCCCCTTTGTCCCAGAGATGCTTCATACCAAATTTGAAAAGAATTGGACTGGTAGTTATCAAGAAGAAGTTAAAAATGTTCAATTGTTAACGCACGACGACGGACGACGACCGATTGCAATAGGTCACCTGAGTTTACTAAATGGTAAATGAACACAAAGCGAACGGTTATAGTGAACGTGAAATGCAACTTGGTGAAAGATTAGTGAACGCAAAATGCAACTTGGTGTTATTGAATGGTTAATGGTGAACAAATGCAGAGTGCAAATGCAAGCACAAATGAATGGTGAGTGAATGATGAATACATCTCGGATGTTCAAATTCCATTTTTTGTTGTGAACAGTCCTCTCAAAGAAAAAATATACCCAATTACAATGTCGCAAGAAAACAGAGAAGATTGAATAAGTATGTTTTTTATGAGGTATCTATTTCTTTAAATGCTATTGCATATTTTCTGCATGAACAAAAAGTTATGACTAAAGAAAGTCTAACAAAAACTGGGTAAATATTCACATACGGTAGAGGAAATACACAGTGCCATGAATTATTCTTGAGTCGCCTTCTGCTATCATCAGAAATTTAATTTAATAATTTAGTGATAGTTTTGGTATTAGGATATTCGCTTGCAACACTCGGAAAAATAATCTTCAATTATGTAGATATTTTTGTATCAGAAATGAATCATATTTAACCATCAATAATTTGTATACAAGAGTTGCCCAAGTGAAGCATAATTTTCGTAACTTCTTTTTTTAAAGAGTTTCAAATTTTTTAGTTCCAAAATTCCGTATTAAGAGCCCTCTCTCACCATTGAGGTGTTGGCATGAGTTCCTAGCTTGTTTGTTAAATGTATTTATTTTTTTACTGTAGTACAACAACAGTGCCTTGAGACAACATCCCTAGAAGTTGAAGTACAAAATCAATTATTTTCATTGTAACCATAGCAAAGGAAAATTAATTATATAGACAAATGTTACAAAAGTTTCAAATTCCAAAGGTCACTTAGTAAGTTGGATTTATTTTTTCACCTAACCAAAATTGCTTTTTGAGTGTGAAATTTAATTTTTGAAATTGACAACCTGGGTGTGTGTTACCATCCAGGTAAATAAATAAGTAGATATTAAATCGGAATTAAAATGAGATTGATAATGATTTAGATGATATAAGTCAAGACTTACTTTTTCTTTGTGGAAATACTGAACATCACAAATTCACATGTATTCAATATATCCATAAAACTCACAACTCCTTACACCTTTATGTATTAATTTGTTCCTTTTTCATTGAGTCATCAGAAGAAAGACCCCTACTTTCACTTCGGAGTTCTGAATGACAAACGAAGAAAGAAAATCTGAACGATGATTGAATGTAAGGTGATTGCACGGTGATGAACGCTTTGTGAACGGTGAATGTGAGCAGTTGGTGAATGGTGAACATGAGTGGTTGGTGAACGGTGAACACGGGCGGTTGGTGAACGAAAGTGGTTGGTGAGGAGTGAATGAAAAACTGTGAAGGCAGTGTAGAGAGCGAACGAATAATGCATGGTGAATGAACAGTGAGTGCATGAACAATGAGCAGAGAAATGGGGAAAGTAGAACATTTCAGGGACTGCACTTCTACAATATCTGCTTTAAAGAGAAATCCATGATTCTAAACCTGTTACTTTGGCCTTTATATGTGACCTTGATGCAGTTAAGGTCACACAGCAAGTCAAAATAAACCTTTGAGTTAATATGGCCTATAGCTATTGCACTTTTCTCTCAGTGACATCAACATTTTCCAAATGACTTTAGTTTAGGACCAAGACACAAAAGCAATATTCATGAACAACCTTTCAATTGTACAGTGTATCAAATTTGTAAAATATTTATTCCCAGCAATTATATAAAAAATACTCTTGTCTTCATGATCTTAGTTTAGAAACATATTGATCACATACTTCAAGGCAAAAGCAACCTTTATGTCAAGTATGAATATTATTGACCTTGATCTTTTCCAAATGACATTGGTTCAATGGTAATGATAAACACTGTACACCTTTGGGGAGGGGGTGTTATAAAAATACACCAAAGACATCTTTTAAAGACATTCAAAGGTGTTTTAATGTTATAGCAACAGATTGTTGCTGTCTGAAGTTAGATTTTTTACTGTGGCAAGAAATTTATTTTAGCATGTTCAACAAAAATACCTGTGGCTCCTTTGAGAAAATCCTCAAGTAAACATAATAACTAACCATAAACATAATAATTGACCAAACAAGAACGATATCAACAGAATTTAGAGAGAGAATTTTTGCCATTGATGAAATTCTTATTTATATATGTTATTTATATGTTTATATTCTTGCTGTTGGTCTTTATCACTACTGAACGATTAGGAAATTTTAAAATAACTGACAGCAAAAATGCAGACTTCAAAATGGTATCTGACATTTCCATGTGCACTTTAATCAGGAGAAGAAATAGGGAGCACAGAGAAGTGCAGCCATGAAAAGCTTCACATCGTAAACAATATCTGACCTAAATGTTCTTTCCTTCACTGATATGGCTTTTAAGTTTGTTTTGACACTAAAATAGATCTTCTGGACATCATTCTCTTCTAATGCGGGCAATCTGGATAAAATTTGTAAGAATCATGTGAACACCAGTAGTAAAAGGTGAATACACTTCCTGTCTCTGTCACTCGATATTTCATCACAGAGATGCCAGCTGGTTTAGGGAGCATTTGTTCCATCTGCATTTAATGTGATATTGCACTCAGGGGAAGTAAATCTGTCCAGGAGATAACATCTACTCCCCATTAATGTCAAAGCATAAATCACATAGACTCTTGTTATAAATCGACCAATGACTTTTTTTTGAGTACCTCTGTTAGAAGTTTACCAAGTATTGAAAAAAACCCATCAAAATCAAAGACTAAAATGACAGCAGGATTTTTGTACACAATAATTATAAAAGGATCACTTCTTAGGTCAAAATTTGTAGTGAAGGTCTGTTGAAGCTTTTCAGGAAGAGAAGTTATAATCTATTGTTAGTCATTATGCAAGAATGCAGCATTGGTAAAGTAAATATGCAGCTGACTGGTTCAGGTCAGTGATACATATTAATATATGCCAGGATGATAGCATTGGGATCATACTAAGGACACTAACTTAAGTACTACAGAAGAACTACACATAAATATCATATCATAAACAAAGCAACATGTGCTACAATAAACTGTATGACGGCCTGCTTCCTTCCCCATTGTCAGAATTATAAGTTTACTCATGAAACACTTCACACACATGGCCAAGTTCAATTGTGGCAAGTTTGATCTTGACTGCAATGGATGACCTTGAAATTTATTGTCATTTAGCATTGACCTTGACCTTGCTGTTCAGTAAGTAACAGTGCTCCAAGTCACATCTGCTATCAGGTTGCAAAATGGCAACCTAGAAATATTTCTGGTCGCCACTTTCAAATTTCTAGTCGCGATTTTCAAAAATTCTACTCGCCATGGTAAAAGATTTTGTAAATAAGACTTACAAGTGGTTTTTTTTTTTATTTGAATATCTTTGAAGAAAAAAATCAACACCCATGCATGCGTTTTGTTTGTTATATTTTTTTAACTAAATAGAAATGTGCTGTGAAACATGCTGGATGCTAACAAGTCAAGTATTTACTCTGGCAAAAGTTGTATTGCATTGGGCCATCCTGTATATTTTACAGTAGGTTTCTGGGGAAGAAAACCCAGCATTTCACAAAAGGATTTGCTTTAAAGTCCTCAATAAGTGGGCCTTCACTGCTTATGCGAATAAGAGCTTCTACTTTTGTTGGATCCTTTGCTGAATAATCAGTACCAGCATCAATAACAACACTACATCCCGAGTTTGTAATTGTCTTTAAAAATTAGCAACAACAGTTGCCCCGCTCGACTTACTGCTAATAATGCAGTCACGGACAGAGACATGTCTCTTACTGTTACCGTGAATAGTCACACTTCCACTTTTGAAAGATGTACACCCAGTCGTGGCGAAATCAGACAATGAGTGTCCAGAAATGGTGGACATTGCTGGCTAAATGGCCTCACAAATTCTGCAAAACATTTTGCCATCTCTGTATATCAACCACGAAAATCCCTTCAGCCATTTCAAGACTGAGGTTCTTTACTTTTGCATTTTTCCTCAGACACAACTAGTCATTGAACTTTCTTCGTGTGATTCTTGAATTTTTTCGTTACATGTACTAGGCTGAGGCTTCTACTTTTTACTAACAGTTGACAAATCCAAAGTCACGAAAGCGCTCAACCCCTCGTAATTCCCGCCATTCTTGATTGCTTTCAAACGCTGCTTAGACTGAGACTGAAAAATATTTATTGAGACTTCCGATCCCGATTATAAAATTTCACTGGATGTCCAAATTTTCTCCACTCGCAAAAATGCGATTTAATTATAATCTCTAGTCGCAAAATCAATTTTCTGGTCGCAAATGCAACTGTTTTACTCGCAACTTGGAGCACTGAGTAGGAAGTTCGAAATTGGTTTAAAACTTGGTATAGCCTGACCACGGGTCTATGCCAAAATAAGATCTCATTGAATTAGCATGGACAGCAACATTGAAAAAAAATAACACAAATTTAAAACATTGTCATTTGCTTCTAATGTACTTAGAAAGCTTATTTTCTTTCCATTTCCATCACAATGTCATCCTTTCCTCCTAACATTTATCAGACGTCGACTTTTGGGATAACTCTAATGCTTTAAACCTAGAAAATTGGCATAGACAATTTGGTCTATGCCAATTACAATTGGCATACACCGGTGTCATTTGACATAGACTTGGTCTATCAGTCTTTGGTTAATTTCGAACACTGTTTCTATCTGGTATATTTCAAAACTTTGGACTTTCACTGTCACCAAAATATCACTGTACAACAAAAGGTTCAAGGACTGTCACTCTCACTGTACAACAAAAGGTTCAGGGATCCTCACTGTACAACAAAATTTAAGGTTCAGGGACCCTCACTCACTGTACAACAAAAGGTTCAAGGATCGTCACTCATACAACAAAAGGTTCAAGGACTGTCACTCTCACTGTACAACAAAAGGTTCAGGGATCCTCACACTCACTGTACAACAAAAGGTTCAGGGATCCTCACTCTCACTGTACAACAAAAGGTTCAGGGATCCTCACTCTCACTGTACAACAAAAGGTTCAGGGATCCTCACTCATTCTTACTATACAACAAAAGGTTCAGGGACCTTCACTCTCACTGTACAACAAAAGGTTCAAGGACTGTCACTCTCACTGTGCAACAAAAGGTTCAGGGATCCTCACTCTCACTGTACAACAAAATGTTCAGGGTTCCTCACACTCACTGTACAACAAAAGGTTCAGGGACCCTCACCGTGCAACAAAAGGTTCAAGGACTGTCACTCACTCTCACTGTACAACAAAAGGTTCAGGACCTTAACACTCACTGTACAACAATTTAGGGCTCATTAAGGTTCTTCACTCTTGTCTCTAGAAAGTCATCTGCAACAGTTTCTTAAATGTTTTCCAAAACTTAAAGAACAAGGTACGATTGTATACATAAAAAGGCCCAAAATTTTTCTCTCTATAAAATGTGTCTGGAATTAACCTTAATCAGCGTTTTAAGAAAGTAAAATATATGCCAGGTATACTATGTCAACAAAATCAGAATGATATTCCTAATTGGATAGCATTATGACATCATGAATAAGACATTTCCCGCCTTTTTTCAAAATAAGCTTGAAAACTATCAAATGTCATACAGATTATTGCTCAGGAAAAGATATGCGCATTTGTCGAGCAAAATGAAAATGCTATATATTGTGTATTATTTTAAGATGAAAAACATACTTGAATATGAATTTGCTCGACGCATGCGCTGAATGTTTTCTGAGAAGAAAACCATCTAAATTTGTGGATATTTTCATTGAAAATGGCATTTTTGCAATTTTATGCCAACTTCATGCTCTCGTCATATGACACAAATCCAGAGTTCTTGAAAAGTGTCGGTAATGTCGGATTATCCGATAAAAGTAGTAAATGTCCGACACAAATTACTTAATTGTCGGTCCTGATGGCCGATAAAAGATCGGGATCGAAGTCCGTTTTTTACCGGGAAAAATGGCGGCCATGTGGCCCATAAATTTTCAAACCGATGCTAAATCCGGCAAGACATTGAAACGTAAACGTGAAGAATCTGTTGTGAGAACTATGAGGAGAAAAGAAACCGGGAATCTGGGAGACAATGACTTGTTTGATGCGGTTTTACCTATTACTAGGTGACACCATCTGCTCAAAGTCGCGAGACCAACTACACCCGGGCCAAAGTAAGAGAGAGTAATTTAAACGATTGCAGAGGAAGATGAGAAAGAAGTTGAGAGGAATAGACAGGATAGAGAGAAAAGTGGAGGGTGAGAGAGAAGTGGAGGATGGGACAGAAGTGAAGGATGAGAGAGAAATGGAGCAAAAAAGTGACTCGGTGAATTGAAGAAGATTCAGAGTGTGAGGAAGATGCCAAAGGGTATGAAAGGAGAATTTATGAACGTATAGCTGAGATGGAGATTGAATACAATAACACATGTTGATTATAAATAAAATTTATAAAAACCTAAAAAGCAATGCATTTTTTTCTGGACTGACAAAATTTTGTTTGGGCTGACACTATTTCTAACAGTATCGGACCAAATGTCTGACACTTCCAAAGAAATTTCAAGAACTCTGCAAATCATTTTGCTGATCAAACTGAGCTGATTTTGTGTTTGCTAATCCATTCCTTATTTGAATGCCAGAGTTTGAGCTCCAAGTGAAATCATCGATATTTTGGGCCAAATGACATTAGAAACTGTACCTACTTCTTAGTATCACACCCACTCAAAAACTTCTTAGTATCACACCCACTTCGAAATATGGAATCACCAGCATAAGAAATATCAATTTTACACCTTTGGAAAATTCCTGCATGTCACATTTCGCCTGAACACGAACGAAGTGTTGAAAACTTCTTTGCTACTGACTTTATTTCAATTTGGGCCGAGTCAGTTACATTTTTTTGATGATATAAACATATAAAATGTATTATGTGGTTTTTAACAGCCGGTCAGTTGTCTTTTTTTTTTTCTTTTTCCACTAGAAATGTAATCGATATCGAATGACAAAAACTTACGAGTTTTTACCCCCTCTTCTCCCTAACTATTTGAATTTAGTTATCTGACATCGATGTTTTGATCTCGCCCTTATAGTTAACTGTCATTATCCAATGCTTGGTAAGATTTCGAAAATATCTTCTGAGAGATTTATTTAAAACCAACGATATGGAAACTGCGAATATGAAAGAGACAAGAAAACAAAAGCATTGTTCTTTAAAAACGGACAAAATCACCTTTAGAAACATGTACTGAAATTCCTGATCACTTAAATCTGACAAGTATCTACAGGAATTTAAGGGAGTAACCTTTGAATTTTTATTGAGATATAGAAGCAACTGCAGATCCTGCATTTTCCCGCAGCATTTTCGAGCCTGTCTTTTTTTTTTTTTTCAATATTCAACACTATTTGAATTCTAGGATATTGCCATCCTGCCTTTTCTTTACATATCGGAGCCCGCCTTTTTCACCCGGCCTGTATCCCGCCTTTTTATTTCAAATTCCTTTCATGCCTCCTCCCATACCTATTGATACTGCGATGGATTATAAGTATGGCATGTTTATTCCTGTTTAAAACATAAAATTTATAAGGTATATCATAAAAGTTATATCTTCTAAAGTTTACGAGATATCTTGTATCTTTTATAAGATATCTTATTTATTTTTTCTTTATAAGATATCCCATTACTTATATACATGTAGTATGTAATATAAACTTTACAAGACATTTTATTAACGTAATCTCAAATCCCCGTTGTCAAATCAAAACCGATATTGAATCTCACGTACGCTACGTACGGTGCAACTTACATTGAAATCAAGTAAACACGGGAATACACCTATTTTTTATTCAGGGAGAAGTGAAACTTACACTTGTTAAGCACGAGATAATATAATGCCAAATATTTGGGAACGCCTACCTATAATTTAACTGACCACTCAAAAGCGCTCTTTAAAATCACTCGGGGACTTTCCTATGAACTATTTGGAGCACGTCATATACTTGCCAATAGGTTTCGTTCACACTTACTGTAAATCCACAATAAAAGAGTTGAAAACATTGACTTTATCATTCAAAAAACGTATAAACCTGTAATACCAACACCATGTATTTGTGAATTGTTGGATTAATAGTGTCTAACGTAATTGTACAAAGCAGGAATGAATGTTTCAAAACATGAAATTAGTTTGTCTGAGTCATACCGCAATACAGTAATCATTTCACAAATTATGATATAACTACGATATCACTTGAGCTCTTTTTCACCTGATATCTTGTCTCGCTGCCTTAGCAAGCTTGGAGTGGCATCACAACAAAGTATCAAACTATACCTTCATTAAATTCTTATATATACATTTATCTGAAAAGGACAAGTAGTGATTGGTGATAATTTTGTGTGTGTCTTTCTCAGTTTCATTCACCTTTATAGTAATTTTAATGATGTCAACATGCTCATGTTCACTCATAGGGAAACCTAAATTGAATATAAAAGACTGGTCAATTAAATAAAGGGAGTTAATTCAATTATATGTTGGGAATTTACCACAAGGAATAGAATCAAATTTTGATTTTAGCTGTTAGAAACAATAAAACATAAGTCTCTGAAAGTCTGACCTGAATTGTCATTTTATGTTCTCGTGATTTGAATAAAAACAGCCAGGTCACGGAAATCAAGAAACCTAAACTTTAAGTATCAACTAACAATTATATGGATATAAATGAAAAATTACTTTAACATATGAAAATTTCAAAACGTATCTACTGTGAAGAATGAACAATACAATCTTATTTCTGCATTCACTAGGGGGAACTGCAATATGAAACATTGCAAATAATCAAAATCTGTCAAAAAGTATTTGAAAACTGTTCCGAAAGAATGCAATAAAGTCACTGAACTGACGATAATTAAGGATGACGACTCATTTACGAGTCCCTGATATTCATGACTTCAGCTACAAAGTGATTTATGAATCTATTAATATCTATGTATTCTAATATCACACTTCTGACAGAATTGTTGATTTTGATTGGTGATTGGTAAAAAAAAATATATCATGGTGTGACCCCCTACGAGACTATAGGGAGCCAGTGAAATTTCTTGGGTATAGATAAAGGCTGCTATCTGTCTGTTTTGACATTGCATCATGTTCCTAGTCTTTAAGTATGCTTATTATGTGTTTATTTTGGAGTTACCTCCCATTTGTATTACAGTACTATAGTTTCAAGCAGACGACAAGACATCAATGGAAAGGGATATTTTGATGGATAAAAATTACATAGTTTGTTATTGAGTCTCTCCGACTCTGTCTTAGGACGGTTAATCAGGTTTTTCCTGTTCAAAAGCACGAAGTCTACGCTCCGAAAGCTGTTTTATTGTCATATAAACATGCATGTGTAACACACATTCTAATGACAAATGTTTAGTCTGCACATCATATACACTGAATGACCAACACAACTTTTCACCTAGGGCAGTTCTCTTGGGATCAGACATTTCAGTTATTCTGCAGACCTAAACACAAGTTCACCCAAGTTATCCTGCAGACCTAAACACAAGTTCACCGGAGTTATCCTGCACACCTAAACACAAGTTCACCTGAGTTATCCTGCAAACCTAAACACAAGTTACCTGAGTTATCCTGCAGACCTAAACACAAGTTCACCCGAGTTATCCTGCAGACCTTAGTCAACTTAGTTGATAGATTATCATCCCATCCCCCCCCCCCCCCCCCCCCTTCAAAAATCGGCCTGCCCCGAAATTTTTTATTTTGTGAAACTTTTCGGAAAACACTTATTGTTTACATTCCTATCTGGTATAGCAACGTGAAAAGCCAAGTGAAGAAAATAAATATGTTTTTCTTAATTTCTCACGTTCTTACAGACGTAAATGAAAGGAAGGGATTAATGTTTTTCATATCTTGAAGAAGTTTGGTATCTTTCTGTGTTTGAAATTAAAGCTTAACCTGGAATTCATCTGTGAAATAATTGATATCCATCTGGCATTAAATGATGCACTTCTGTTGACAAAAACTCGTTTGTCATTAATATTTTTCTTAGACAACCCGCCCCATACTTTTTGGTGACCCTGGATGATAATCTACTAATAAAAGTGAATTGGCCTAATATTAGAGTATAACTTTTGAATATGCCATACATTTTACAAAAGGTCCTCATCAGTCGCCTGCAGCTGTTTCTATTAACTACAGCAGAAAAGTAATCTAAGACTTCTTTCAGAACTTTTTTTTGCGCAATTACACAAATTCTCTACAAGTGGAAAATGTCTTTTATTCAACCAGTCAAAACAACTTGACAGGTTTCTCACAATTTAATCAATGTAAAAGTTAAGGAACAAATTCAAGACACTGGAAACCATCTTCATTCATATGCTAGAAATATCCTACACAATTGCAATCATCACTTTCTCAATATTTGTTGCCACAAGCCACCAACTCTGTTTATGTGAAATTGTTGGACGACTCGTGGATTTCACTTGTCTTGATCATGACTTTTTGTACGAGTATAGAAATCGTCATTCATGAGAGTTGTACAGTATCCATTCATTCTTGTAAACTGAACAGCTAACAGCTCACTCAAAGGTCGTGAGTTCGAGCCCCACTCGTGCCATGGCCGCATTAAACCTAAGACTTATGTTTTATTATATTTAGACTTATTCAACAATTCAATATGTTGCACGTGACTGTCATCTCTGTCGGAATTCTTAGCTGTTGAAATAGTTATACTGTGTTTATCAGGAATTCTTAGCTGTTGAAATAGTTATACTGTATTTATCAGAAATGCTTAGCTGTTGAAATAGTTATACTGTATTTATCAGGAATTCTTAGCTGTTGAAATAGTTATACTGTATTTATCAAGATATTCACAGCACATTGAAAATCTCTCTCGCCATGCATATATATGCAACACCTGACAGTTTTTCATTGGACAGAAAATGACACCTATATTGAACAGTTCCTACACTGAATACAGTCAGGTTCACCACCAGTTCATCAGACTAATAAATAACTTGGAATTCAAGTCTTCTTCACCATTGGTGATATCATAAAATATTGATATGCATATATGTGTATAATAATAGAGAGAGAGAGAGAGAGAGAGAGAGAGAGAGAGAGAGAGAGAGAGAGAATAAATGCATGGCATATTCAGTACAATAAACAAATAGTCCATGTTGTTGAGAATTTTCAACCCATTAGATAAATAAGAAGGCTGTGCATTATCTTTATATATTATACTGACCCATGAACATTTAAATGCATCTCTTTCCAAGCTGATGAGCAGAAGACAGAGTTGATAAAAGGAATAGGTGTGCTATGATCAATTTTGGATATTATACATATTAAGTAGGATATCACAAAAGAAATGAACACTTGATATTAATGAAGTTAGTCTTAAAGAATTTTGAGGTAAAAATCAAAGATGTAGCAAACTAAAATGACCAAGTGGAGGCCATTGTAATATTTAAGTTTACAGGTACAAGTTTATGTCATTTTCAATACCTGTGATTTTTTAATCATGTTCATCACCAGTGCATGTAGTGCTCATTTTTATCACCTGCAATATCACAGAACATATTCACATTTACTCTGTTTTTCCTTCAACAAACTGAAGCTTAATACCTCACAAAGTTTCAACTTCTGAAATAGCCTTAAACCCCCACATATGAAATGATAAAATGTAATGTACGTCCTTCAGTTTTTGAAAGTATATGAGATGATATACCACATCAGCCTCTCTCTCATCCAACAACACATTATCGACCATTTACATGCTTCATTCAGGGTGTCATATCAGGCCTCCAATATTGAAAGAAAAAGTGAGCAAGCTTGCATACTCCATGCTCCAACATTGCTTGACAATGCCTCACATAATGAATGGTAATGGCAATCTGACGAAAATCATAATTTTTAAAAACCACATTATTTTTTTTGTAAAAAGAAAAAAGTGAGCAAGCTCATGCACATACCCCAAGCTCCAACATTGCTTGACAATGCCTCATATAATGAATATGGTAATGCTATGCATTACTGCAAGAACAGGACAGATGGGCTGGAAATTCCAAGGGGCATAACTCCCAGAAAAGTATTGATTACAGAATCAGAATTTCCTGCAGGAATATACACATCTATTCTACACTGTGTGTCCTTATTAACTACAAAGTTTCACGAAATTCTGTTGAGCGGTCTCAGAGGAGTTGCGCTGACAAGAACAGGACAGATGGGCTTGAAATTTTAAGTTCAAAAGGGGCATAACTCCCAGAAAAGTTATTGAATCAGAATTTCCTGGGAATATGCACAGCTACACTGTCTGTGTGTCCTTATTACCTTCAAAGTTTCACAAAATTCTGTTGAGTGGTCTCAGAGGAGTTGCACTGACAAAAAAAGGGACTGACGAACAGCTAGGTCAAAAGAATTATACCCTCCGCCAACTTCGTTGTGTGGGGTATAAAAATGGGTTCAGTCAACTGTAGTTCCTTATATGTACATTACAAAAGAATATTTTTTGCCATGTGTAATTTTTGTCATTTCCCTTATCCTATGATCTGAATGTTTATACCCCTGATTAGGAAATATTTCTTTTAAAAAGAGTACGACCGTGGATTAAAGAAATTATACATTGTAGGTATATATAATGAATATTCAAATCCTTCAATATCATTATCAACATAATGTAATTATGCTGTAGGTTTCAACATTTCGTTTTGTCTAAATTGCTTCTAAATTTACAACATTTCTATCAGGTTTTCCGTTTATCGTGAAGATCGTTTATCGTGTTTTGCGTTTATCAGGTCTATCGTGAAGATCGTTTATCAGGTTTTGCGTTTATCAGGTTTATCGTGTATCCTATCGTATCGTGCGTGTATCCTATCCTATTGTGCGTGTATCGTGTTCTATCGTTTATCATGTCAAGAATAACGTTGAGGGTACTGTACATCTCTCTAAATATATCAGCTTTTTCAAATATTTTGCCAAAAGTAAACCTCTAAAACTACATTGAGTCAAAGTGAAGGTTACAGTTGACAAAATATAAAAGTCCATAATGCATAATCTTTTTTTTAAAGGTCAATGGTACAAAATTAAGTCAGCATGTTTGCTCTCCAGAAAAAAAAAATATAGTGCTATGATGAACACGTAAGGATAACGAACCACTGTTCACTATCTTTACTTGTTCATCGTATCTCTATATAAATCCTACAAAGAATACAAATTTAAGAGTTGGGCTAAAAGGACCTCTAGACATACCAGGTGGGATCGGGTGCCTATGAAGAGTAAGCATCCCCTGTCAACTGGTCACATCCGTCATGAGGCCTATATCTTGATCAGGTAAACGGAGTGATATGATCCATAGTCACCATCAGTATGTATAAAAAGGCCTAACAATTGGTATGGAATACATCAGACAGCATTCGACCCAGTGATAGCTTTTATTAGCAAGTTAAGATTATAATGACCATAGAATTTGTGAATTGCTGACTTTGAATGAGACTGTTGAAACCCCTAAACATCAATTTACTTGTCGTAGTCTGTCTTGATTTAAAAATTGATCATATACAGAACATGCTCTTGTTAATCATGAAATCAATTGAGAAACATAAACACCACATACAGGTGATAATGGAATATTGTTACACAAATATGGGAAGTTGACAATGGAGAAGCTAACAGAAGTTAAGTTGTTAGTTTGCAATTGAGATTTAGTGAACTGAAAAGAAATAGGAGTACGCATGATATAATTTTCATCAACTATATTCAACATTATGCTTTTCAAGGAAATTGATGAGGCAATTAATAGATGATTAGTATTTGTGATGAATATCGCTCATTCTGTAGTATTGAACAGTTGTCCTTCATTTCATTGTTGCACTATAGAAGGTACAAATGTTATTCAAGAATAGGTTAATGAGATAATAATGATTGTAGGTCAGAATCCCCGAGTAAATGATCTCTTAAAAACTTTCACTATTTTCTCTCAATTTCATATCAAGCTGAAGCACCATCAGTTCATGAGATAATTGCAGCAAAATCAACTAAGTGTGGGAAAAAAAAATCCCTGATTGGGCGAGACAACGTGGTGAGGCTGGATATGGGTCTTTTTTGTCACACCCTGTAATTTTTCTGCATCGTATTTATTAATTATTTAATCAATATAAGGGTATGTGCCTGTGAGCTTGAGCACAGACTAAAAGCTAATGTTATATATTTCAGTCTACCTAATATTTCTGAGGCTTCCATGAGAAAATAATAAAGTAACATAATTTGAGTACTATAAGATCTGCAAAAATAATTCTGTTTGTTTTTCCAAAAGAGATGAAAGTGTGAAATGAGGGGTAACAACATGAATTGTTCTTCACAAGAGAAAATCTACAGCCATTCACTGAAATCTACAGCCTTAAAAAAAATCCAGGAAGTTTTTGTTCTGACTAAAGAGTAACTTATACAACAGCTCTGACACCCACCAATGAAGAAAAACAAAGGGGCAGTCAATCTTGTGACTTCAAAAAAATTGTAACAGGATGTCTCTTGATACAATTAAAAGAAATCAATAGATTTATGAAAAGATGACACCAGCAGACAATTATCCACATAGCCCAGCCCTTGTAACTCGGCTACTGTAAGTGACCAATCGCATCTTTCATAGGCTTCCTCTGTTGATTGACAGTTGTCTGGCCTAACAGCAGAAGCTTCCCAATAAACTGCACTCATTCAATATTCCAATCAAATGCAGTGCTATAAGGTTTGGTTTGTGAAACCTACCTAATGTCACAGAAGTTGATAATAAATGTTTACCTTTGCAACAACTGGGTATAATAAGCTACGGATTCTGGCTAGCACAGGACATTGTTTCCTACCTGGATATAATTTACTTACTTATTTGAAACAGGTATGTATTTAATATTGGCGAATTTGTAACAACCTCATTATTTCTTCAGAATTTAAAAACTTTTATTATCTATAATTCCACAAATTTATAAATGTTGTGCAATGAAAAAATTGCTCCCTTTGCAATCTTAAAGACACCTAAATATCCATTTAGATAATAATAATCATACATTTGGTTTTGGGTTATATTTTGGGTGATTAAAAGCTCAGGTGTATTGGTTATCATAAATCTTGAAAAGAAAACATTGGGCTCCGACAGAAAGAGCGTTAAATATTTGAATAGTGACAGGTTTTCCCTAACTATCAGATACTTCCAGCATTTAGATGAAGGCACATTGTTCTGTATGAAGGATGAAGATTCTATTGACTCTTGCATGCAGGAATATAATATTAAAGGAATTTTAACATTTATCTTTCATGTTTTATGTCACAGATGAACACAAATATTTAAGTAGCTTTATAGCTGTCACAATCAGAGTTTAATGTCCAACTCGTTCTGAATACTAATATTTTATTCTAAATTACACTTTCTCATGTTAGTGTTTTCATTGATTTACAGATCAATTCCTTAATTACAGAGAAATAAAAGAAGTTTTTGCTCCTGCTTTATTTTCACACATTTTCCCTCATTTTCATTGGTAAAATTAAAATTTGACTGAATTAAAATTTACACTTTACTAGGAAGTATATTAAGCAATTAAAGTTTTGGTGCCAATTCAAATCAGGATGCACTAATTTTCCAATGAATCTGAGCAAAAATAACACTGGGCAAGAATTTCCTAGTATCAATCTTTAAAGACTGATGGAAAAACATGGCAAAATCTGAAACTTTAACAGTTAAAAAGTACAGTGAGATATTACTCGACATTTTAATATCTATATCTTCAGACCTTGTTAAGATTGCCTTCATTAATGTCAGCTACTGTAGTACAATTATATATAATAAGTATTATCATATGTTAGTTCATATGGATATGAACTCTTTCCATTTATCAAGCCTTATAAGAAATGCAAAAACAAAAATGCTGATTGGTTTGGACACAGAAAGCACTCTATCAAAGAGCAGTCTTTTGAAGCTCTAAAGAATATATAAGTTCAAAATATATAAACTAAAGTTCTTTTCCAGAAATTCTAAAACATGAAATGATTGACAACTAGCTAGTACATCTGTCAGGATGACCTTTTATAATTTTACATTTTTTTATTTAAAAAAATTGATAATAATCTAAAATGAAATTAACCTTTCAAGGAAAAAAAATCTGAGCTCTTGATGTTGGAGCAAAATGAGTGCTCCAATCAAGGGTCATAACTCTGCCAAAAGTTATCCAACTGGACCAATATATGTACTTAACCTGCGTATTTCATGATATATCTATATCCCAAATTTCAATTCAACATGTCAATGCATGACTGACATAATGAGTGGAAACGGAATGTTTGGAATTTTTTAAGTCAAGGGGCACAACTCTGTCAAAAAATATGCAGTTAATTATATATCATTCAAAAATATGTAGCTGATTATATGTTACGAAAATATTCAGTTAATTATATGTTACAAAAATATTCAGTTGATTATGTTACAAAAACAATCAGTTAATTACAATACTACTGATCAAAGAAAATGTATGGCTTGTAGTGTGAGATTAACTAAAATACCTACAACAACCCCATCATTCAGAGATAAAAAAAAAAAAACATATTTGAAGAATGAACTCTGGACCCCTTCTTCAGTATTTGCTTTGTTGTCTTCACAAGTCTAGTGATCTGGTCTCGGAGTTACCCAGGTCAGTGTTTGCTTTGTTGTTTTGTCCTGTTGGAGAATTTTTCATTGCTATTGAGACGTTACCCGTTTGTAGGTGAAGTACAACAAATTCTTACCATTGTGTAGCTCTCAAGGTCGTAGAAGTGAGGGTTCTTAATCATGCCAATGTCTACCATGACAGTGGACCTGTTTTTAAGGTCATATCTGAAATACCTTCATATTTAATGCCAGGTGCTTGGAGAGGAAGTCACTACCTATGTTCGAGGTTTTAGGTTTGAGATGACACTCGAATTGAGAATCAAATCCAGAACCTCCCAGTTATAAAGCCCGAACTACTAGACTACAGCAAACCGAGTCTAAGTTCGTGATTTACTAATACATAGAAGTTCATCTCAACTGCATGGTCTAACTCCAGCACAATATTAACTCAGTATCTAAAAAAAAAAATTGTGAGCATTTCCAGTCATCCATATCCGGATGCATCTCAAAATATACCATTGTTTTAGCGTTGTCCAAATAAAACTTATACCCTTCAAAAACTGATGTACATTACTGAAATTCATGTGCAACTTTTTAAGATATCTACAGTGCAGACAAACTAAGCAATAGAGTTGAAACATAACCCCGGGCAGAGGTTATAATGTAAGCCATGACGTGGGTACCTTACCGTATACACTCGCCTATAAGTCAGATTTTTGGGAGTTAAAAATTGATCCAAAACTCTACATCCGACTTATAGGCAAGTCCTAAGAAGACTAGCATTTTTCTGGACAGCATAATATATAGTATTTTTCAAACAACTTCGTACTCCAACGATTACCGTGATTAACATTGACTGGACATGTTGTATTAGTCATGTATTCTAGGATTATATACATAAAGTACAAGTATTTACATATTTTAATGATTTTATATTATTGAAATTGATTTGTTGATAAAATTAATAAATATCAGCGCATTTCACAAAAATATTATTTGAAACAAAGTTGAAAACATTAGAGCATTGATTTGAAATTGTCAACCGATTCTTCAAAAAAAGTTATATCAACTTGGCAAATCCCTCCAAAATAGCCTACAAAATATACAACCGATTTACAGGCGAACCGACCTATAGGCGAGTATATACGGTAATGTACTCATCAAGTACTGACAGACAGGTCAACTACTGACAGAAAGATCAACAAACTGAGACAAAAAGAATCTGCTAATATATTGTTCTTTCTATGTGACACAAAATAATTGAAATGATTATCATTATCAAGAAATTTTGTGAAGTTGATGCAGACATGAATTTAGAAATGTAATACACATGTTATAACAGGTGGTTTTTGGGGCTTCGTGGGATCTTTCTCAGTCCTTTTCTGTTATTCATAAGCACAGACTCCAATGTAAACTAATATACTACTGAATTAAAAAGTCACACTCTGCCAACAAGCTCTTTTCACTTGGTGCAGATTGTTTTACACTTTTGCTATTAAAGTTTGCAGCGCATTCTGGAAGCATTTAAAGTGAAAAGTATTCATATTGATAAATTTATTTCTCTAGGCAGGTGATAAACAAAATGGCTCTCAGCAAGGGTGGAAAAAGTCGCAGTATAATCCAACAGAATAATGATTGCACATCACATAAAATGAAGTCATTTCTATTTCATTTGATTCATTTGCGTATTTTATCTGGGCAGTCATCAAATGACTTATTGTTTCTCAACGCCTGTGTATTAACTTTTACAGCTTTTATAATCATAAAATCTCCTGTCACCTGTTGCCCTTCACAACAGTCTTCAAAACAAAACTATACTTTTTGTTCAAATTATATACAGCACATTGAGATAAATGTCCTTGTAGAAATGTATGTGATATCAATTCACTATTTCGTATGAAATTTAGATGTCAATTTTAATCAAATTAATACGTAAATATAACTGATAATTTTTAAAAGTTTTAAAATGATACACACCATAATAAAAACACAACTATAAAAAAAAATTCATGAAACTGAAGTCATATCAAGCGCCTGTAAATCATGGAGGAAATTCGTGCAAACTGTATGTTGTACATGTAAAACTGCAAACTATCTGTGCAAAACGTGCTGTACAAAGGAAAATGCATGCACAATTTAAGTATAGACATTGAATATGCAGGAGTAAATAGAGTTGGCAGATACATTTCAGGATGTCATAATCAGGAGACAATCATGTTAAAATAAAATATCATATACTAACACTAGAAATAGCTCCATTTATACTCACAAGGATGAATCTTAATTTTTTTTATTGTATGTATGGTATGGGTTTTGGCATTTTTTAACACAATTTATACACTTCAATTAAGTGTATTGAATTCGTATTTGCAAAAGTATATATTATACCAAACGGGCTAGAATATTTAAAGATGGATTCTGATCTTCATCAATGAGCCGTTCCAGTAATTTGATTTTAAAACAGATGCTATCCACCTTCAACCTGGACTCCTAGGTGGTACTCTGCAAAGCATCATGTAATATTTATCTGTCATTCTGTAATAGTTTGGAAAATAAGACGTTGACAAACATGAAACACATTAATCCCAGCCTCTTGCTAATATGTTGTCCATTCTCATTGCTTCTCAGTGATGTATGACCGCAAAACATGTGATGTTGATAAATTATATTGGAGGGCAACAAAATGGTGGGAATGGTATCACCTTGCAAACTTCTAACCTATCATCTTGTGTCCTATTCCATGTCTTCCAACAGTTCAAGTCTTAAGATACCAGGCCTGGATTTCTTGGGGGGAAATCTGAGTCGAAACTTGGACTTAAGTCTGAGATTTTGCTCAGATTTTGACTGCTCAAATAAAAGAAAACTTTAACTCATTAGTTTGAGATTTTTACAAGAAATCCAAGCCAGGATCACCAACTCCAAACCTGTCATCTTGTGTCCAATTCTCCTAACCTATCATCTTGTGTCCTATTCTCCTAACCTATCATCTTGTGTCCTATTCTTCTAACCTATCATCTTGTGTCCTATTCTCCTAACCTATCATCTTGTGTCCTATTCTCCTAACCTATCATCTTGTGTCCCATTTTCCTAACCTATCATCTTGTGTCCAATTCTCCTAACCTATCATCTTGTGTCCTATTCTCCTAACCTATCATCTTGTGTCCCATTTTCCTAACCTATCATCTTGAGTCCTATTCTCCTAACCTATCATCTTGTGTCCTATTCTCCTAACCTATCATCTTCTGTCCTGTTCTCCTAACCTATCATCTTGTGTCCTAGCTATTCTCCAAACCTATCATTTTGTATCCTTTTCAGTGTCTTCTTCCAAGAGTCCAAGTTTTAGATACCAGGATCTAAATGAGTACAAATGCAGCTTGGCATGTACCCCATTTTTTATATCTATAGTGAGGAATAATAGGAGTTGATTAACTACCTTGCATGTAACAAGGAACTTGGAAGGGGGCAGGCCTGAGGGGCAGATTCACATGGATGTGGCTTTGGCATAATCTCCCTCTAAAATTTTCAAACTACTCAATACAGTTCTTGAAACATTCTACTTTCCCACTTGAACGGTGACCGCACGCAGAGCGAACGGTGAACGCATTTGGTGAACGCAAAATGGTCTATTTATTTGGTATATTTCAGATTTTCCCCTTGGATTGTACTTACTTTATAATCAGGTGGAGAATATATATATGAATACATCTGTTTGTTCATTTTTGTGCAAATACTGGATGTATACTTCTCATGAAAATGATCATAAATTTCACATCAATGCACGTAGCAATCATGCACAAACAAAAGAAAATTTCATATGTAAATTATTTACAGTATTACATATACAGATACATGTATACATGAAAAATAGAAACATCTATTTTATAATATCAATAGAACGGTGAGCGAACGGTGAACGCATGGTGAGCGATAATGGTAAAGTAGAACATTTCAGGGACTGTAACTTAAAGTTCAAAGGACCTTGATATCAAAACTTCAAGAGATCGAAGGTTGAGTCAAATCTGGAAATTTAAAGTCTGACCATTCAGATTTTATAGTAACCGGATTGCATATTTACAACATCCTGGGACTGATTCATTTTCCTTTTTAATATCTCTAGGTAATTGACTTGATTTGAACAATACAGAACTGTACCTTACATATATATACAAAAGATTTTTTTCAGTTTATGTATTTATTTAGGAAGTTTCACAGTCACTAACTACTCAGAGCACAATCATCAGTTTCCAGTCACTAATTTACACATGCACAGCACAAATTCCTCATTTCAAACAACAGTGTCTGGAGGATCCCAACATGTTATAACATCTAGAAGCCTGTGTACACGATTCACATGCAACAATTAATACAGCTCAGGTTTCAAAGGTCTTCATAGTCTACAGTATTTCCATCTTTCCAATACTTCTGTATTGTAAATTCAGTGTACCAGAATTACGCAGTCATTGTGGCCTGGTAATTCCCCCATTATGAAACATTTGCAATTTTCTGTTTGTTGTTTTACTTCCCATTCAAGAAGCTTTCACTCACATTGGTATGTTGTCAGCTTTAGAGTGAATTAAGTGCCTCAAATTTTGTTCTCTACATGGTGGTAAAGGCTGTAGCAGTGATATGGAAAATAACCCCAAAAGATTGATCTAAGCTCACTCAAGAGAAGAGACAATTGAAGCTAAAGAGGGACATATAGAGTGTTGACAGTTTGAGCGAGTTTGGGATACATCTCTCGTATGTTTTTTCTCCAGTTCAAAATATGAATACCGAGTTTCTAATCATTCATGCAATTCTTAAATCATATAACAAATTATAACTATTCTTACATCATCATACAAAAGCTTGTAAACTAAATCACTATTGTCGTCTCTTTGTTCTCATTATCTTGTGAAAGTAATGCGAGATCTTAAATCTTGAACATTTGTTCCCATGTTGTACCTGCTCAGGATCAGCTGATTTATCATCATTGTGTCGAGGAATAGAATTTTCTAAAAGTGCCCTTTGATTAAATAGAGTGTGTCAATTACATTCTTAAACTATACTGACTCATCAAAAAAGATAATTCTAATGTCTCATTCGACAATGTATTTACTAATGCATATTACAGTCACTGCAACTATCAAAAACTTGAATTGTTTTTTTCACTTAAAGAATAAAAGAGGGAAAACTTTTGGTATGTTATAACTTTTGAATCCAAGCTGTATTATGTATATGAACAAGATGTGTTTGTGAAACACAAATGCCCCCGATAATGGCCAGTTCCGAAGATGGCCAAGGTCACAAGGACAAATATATTGGTACCAGTTGAAAGATCTTGTTACAAGAAATGCTCATGTACAATATGAAAGCTCTAATATTTACCATTTAGAAGTTATGACCAATGTAAAAAAAAAAAAAATTAAAAGTAGGTCAAATATCAAGGTCAAAAGGTTTAGTACCAATGGAAAGGTCTTGTCACAAGGAATACTCATGTGAAATATCAAAGCTCTATCACTTACTGTTCAAAAGTTATTAGCAAGGTTAAAGTTTTAGACAGAATGACAGACAGGACAAAAACAAATACAGTCACAATCTTGACTAGTGTTCTGTGACATATCAGTATATGCTTCTGATGAGATCACATTCTGGCAGGGGGGCAGGTGCTTGATCCTGAATTGTAAGCCCCTACTATGAATACTGAGTACCTTCGTAAAATTAATACTGGTTATAATGGACGTGGTAAACTCTCCAGTATGCTAATTCCTTACTTACAGAAAATGCAGTCCATGGATTATATCTATTTCAGGCAAACGTTCATTAAAGGATCCATACATTTTGGAAAGTCAATATTCCATAAAAATCAGGCCCAGATTATATAATGTACACCTACTGAATTCTACAAAAAGGAATTTCAGTGTTCCATCAAACTCGGGCCAAGGTTATTACTTATGGTGAACACATTTTATATAGAGCATATCATGTCAGTATTGAACTCCGTATTTCTGATGATCATACATTTGTTTGAGCTCACAGTTTTACAGATTTTTACGCAATATTTATTAAAATAACTGTGTTACAGTAATATCACATATGTGCAGACTGGGATTTGAACATTATGACCTTCCACAAAGGTCTGGTATTACAAGCTTTGCTATTGGTTGAGATGTCCTAAATGACCTTCCTTCTACAAAAGACTAAATCAATATCTGATATCTTTTATTCATGGAAAAAAGAAAAAAAAAATGCATAAATGGTTTTTACTGCCTCTCTTAGACTATTCCAGGTCAGAGTGTTCTAAATCTGACAGACTGTACCAGGTTTTTATGGATTCCCCCTCCTTTCCAGGTGTAAAGTGTTCCATGTAACCAATAGCAGCCACCAACACCACATGAATATCATATGCTTCATATTTACCCAAATGTTCTTACAATCTCCACTTTTATTAACACCTATCTTATTTTCCTCAATAATCATCATAAATGCTAGAAAATATCACTCCTCAAAAGGTAATTCAACACCTATGACACTGTAGAATGGGAAATCAACATCATGGTTTTAATTTCACTATATGCACGATTTATCATCTTTCTATGGAATTAAACGCAAAGTGAAAAATATATTACAAATGATTCCATGCTTTCATAATCAGAATATTAAAAGTACATTTTCCTATAACATGAATTTAAAACCATCGCGATTGTCCCCTTTTAAAAAAAAATCTGAAATTATCATACCATGCAATTAAAGCAATTAATTTACAGTAATTCAGTTACAACCGATAATTGGACAGTGACAAGAGTATTTTAAAAATGGGCATAACAAATTTAAATTTTCAAAAACCAAAGATAGTCGATGAAAGATTTTTTGATCGTCACAGGTAAAACTGTTCAATTAAGTCATGTGCGTAATGAGGGTCGTGACCAACAGGTAAAAAACTGGTTAGATTGTCCATCAATGGTCCTTAACTCTGAATTACCTGCTAATTCTGAGTGACAAACAGTCGATTGTCACCCTCACAATAAACAAGCAGAGTAAGTAGGAATGGTCTGCAGTCGATTCAATAATTTGTGACACGTGCCTAAATCAGCTTCAAAAACAATGTCTTCATAACTCTTGTGACCATCACTGAACTTTACAGCATTGATTTTGGGCGAATTTGTTGCTCATTAACTGGTTAAGGTTTTGGTTTATGAGTTTTGGTTTCAATCTCGTTTACAGCGAAGGAACAAATGAACAGTTTAAATTTAAATTATTACACATATGACAAATAGTATAAAATATCTTGCAGCAATGATTCTGAAAGTCCCCGATAATCTCCGACTCGAAACTGCATACCGCACATTTCAAAACCACAGGTGATGCCGTCGCCATGCTGGATTGATTTCCCGCCTCTCTCGTAAACTGAATAAACTGCCCCCAGAGGCGGTTTAGTTGGTTTAACGAACTGGTTTAAGTTTTGGTAAAAACAAATAAAAAAAAAAACAGTTCTGGTTTTAAACTAGTTCAAAACTAGTTCGAAAAACAAATGAATAGTTTACTAAACTGATTCGAAACTAAAACTAGTTTAAGCGCAACAAATTCGCCCTTAGATATGGTAGGGCTGTAGCGGTGAACATTTCCTAGCTGATGTTCATATTCAGCCAGATAATGTTTAAAAGTAAGAATGAGCAATAAAATATCATATTGGCGAGTACTATCTAAGTTATAGTAGGAATGAGCAATAAAATATTGGTGAGTACTATCTAAGTTATAGTAAGAGTGAGCAATGAAATATTGGTGCGTACTATCTAAGTTATAGTAAGAGTGAGCAATGAAATATTGGTGAGTACTATCCAAGTTATAGTAAGAGTGAGCAATATCATGTCACGATAAGCTTTTTTTTAAAATATATTTCTTTACATCCTAAATACTGATTACTTACTTGGTTGGTGTTTCAACCAAATCAGGGGATTAAACTTAATATATGAGAACATTTTTTAATACATTAAAGAATGTAGCAAAAGGCCTCTCTGTCCCACACTGTGTAGATACATTACATTACAATGCACAAGAGTTCTAGACGGAAACAACTTAGAGGCATCTAAAAACTTGAGTGCTGAACAGTCAATGAACAGCTTTGGCTGTTTTGTTTGAACGTGATTGGTTAGTTTGGCATTGTGATGTCACAAGACCATCCAAGTCCAGAATTCAAGTTTTACAACACACATTTCTGATGAACTGTAATCAGCCCTCAGTTATTGAGCTGCTGACACTTTGCTGCCTAATTACCATAAATGATTGCCGTTTTGAATCACCTTACTAAAAGCTGACAATGTTTCATGTTTCTACTGAAGAAATGTTGACATGTGTAAAATATATTGTCCTTAAACAGACAATTCTAGGTAAATGCATTAAGATGAAGATGATTTAATCAATTAAATATGGATGATCACTTCCCTAGCAGACTGAGAACATACATTAATGAGCTGATGTTCAAGTAGGTGTTGGCAAACAGCAACATTATTTTTTATTTTGTGCAGTTCATGACTCGAGAAGACAATAATTAATAGTATCATTTCTCGCCAACAGTGCAGATGTACACCATCTGTGCTGCACATGCATTGCATACTGTTTTCATTCTATATTATTAATGATCAAGAGTCAACACTCTTACTTGCATGTACCAATAATTCAACCATGCTAGCTTTAAGCTATTCTAAATATCAGAAATAACTAACATATTTTTCTCTTACAAATGAAGAAAAGGTTGATGAATGTGCAAGTACCCTAGAGGTAGTTCATATACAAATCCTTTTATTTTTTACACTCAATATTTCCTTCAAAAGGTTTTAGCCCATACACCCATTAAAATACTGTGCTTTTAAAACAACATTAAAATCATTTTTGAATCGAATGATATTTTGAAGAAAAAAATGAAAATACAAAATTTAAAGGAGAAAATGGGAGAATATTTATGTAGTGTTTTTGCTTAATTGTCATGAGATTTACATGTAGAAGGCAGTCCTACAAAAATAATTTCTTCAAACTTGAAACTATTTAATTTTCTAGAGCTGGCTATAGCTATACAGTAGTGTTATTCTGGAGTTAGGAAGCTTGTAGTGACAGCTGACAACATTATTTCAAAAATACTGTGAACTAATTAAGTTTCAATACCAGCACTTCATTACAATGCCAGCTGGTTTGTGTAGTATATTTATATACACTTGAAGCTATCAAGTAAAGGTGTCCTGTACTTTTATAACATCGACAGCTTTGTTTTGTTTGTTGTTCTATATGTTCCAATGTGCTACGGTAGATTCCTGAATATGAGGAGGAATTTCATGATGTATCACTCACGAAATAAAATTACTCACTTTTAATTTTCTGTTGCTAAAATGCAGATAAGATATCTTGATTAACAGACGACACGCGAATTCATGTTCACGCGAACTGACGTATTATACAAGTCATTTCGCTATAATAAGTACTCCCGTAAAATAAGGAATCAGCAATATATGTTTGTTGTTTATGTATGCTCCATGCAATGTTTCAACAACTTTTTTCTCTCATTATGAACTGATTAGCATTAACCCTGCTGGTTAAACATTTTTCAATTCTGGTTAAATCCCAAAAATCCAAATGTGACCAAAAAGGGTCAAGTTTCCTAACCTGAAAATGACAAAATTATCTTGTGTATCAGCTATCCATGTGTTCTATGAGTTCATGACTTACATTTTTCTACCACCACTGGCATGCATCCCTTACTATAAACTATTTGAATCATTTTAATCCCTTAGCAGTATGTTCTATGCATGTTTCTGAAAGTGAAAAATTACAATGCAAAGGGGTTGTTCAAAGAATGCTGCTGTGCAACTATCTTAAATTTTGCTGAGCATAATCCTATTTCTTATTTTTGGAGAAGATACACTTGTAAGTTGTGCTATACAATATTCACAGAGGGGGATATTTATAATACAGATTGCCACATTTGTACAAAATTCATTTTCTGTTTCACATAGCTACAAACCAGAATGGTGATTCCACATTACTTTGTCCCGGGACAAATGACCTTGTGTAAGGTCATGACACACCAAATATGATCTTGATTCTTCTAATGTTTCCCTATGGATATTATATGGCCAAATTAAAATTTCTATTGCGATTGGTGACTTTCACCTTGGCCAAATAGCAGTTAACCTTGGATCAAGGTCATGACACATCACCTAATTGAGTCTTGCTTGTGCTTCTAATATCTGTGTTGCTATATAAGTTATAGCCTAGAAAATAAAAAAAAAAGATTAAAAAAAATTACCATTGATAGTCCCTGTGGGGATCCGTGTTAGAATAGGTCCTAAGTAGCCCTTGCTTGTCGCAAGAGCTAGGCAACTAAATGGGGCGGTCCTTCTGGTGAGAATGCAAAAAACGAAGCTCCGTGTCACGGCAGTTGTGGCACGATAAAGATTCCTCCCTGCTCAAAATGCAAAACATAGGCCTAACTTTTGCAGCCCTTCACTGGCAATGGTGACATCTCCATATGAGTGAGAGATTCTTGAGTGGGACATTAAACAATATACAACCAACCAATCTACCTTTATTATTATATACTTTCAATTTCATCTCTTCTTTTTTCTTTAAAAGTTTGCAGGCATATATCACACGATATATGCCTGGAAACATTCCGGCCCGCAAACATAACGTCACAATAAAATTTCTACGCTGTTAATTTTCAAATTTTTCGTGTTTTTCATCTTTTACTCAGTTAAACCGATAAAGTTATTGTTAAAAATAAAATTATTGTTAGTTTCTAAATGAAATTGAAAGTATATAATAAAAAGGTTATAGACTTTGTATGGGAAATATGATGACATCGTTTTTTGTCGCGGACAGACCTCGCTTTAAACTCGGTCGTTATATTTTCCCATACAAAGTCTATAACCTATAAAAATTGCCCATATGACTTTGTGTCCATGTCCTGACACACCTTCTGGTGCCTCCACGGACTCTCCATTACAGAGTTATGGCCTGGAGAAAAAAATTGGAATGGACAGACAGCAACACAGATGCACAATATGATTAGTATATAATCCCCTCCCCCAACAATATTTGCAGGGAAGGCATAAAATGGTACTTCGAAGGGAAAATGGAAGTTAAGACTGATCTGAGAAGATTACGGGGGTTTAACTTTCACATTGATTATTGTCTATCTTTGGCTGGCAGAAACATTTGTTTTCCCATTTAAGCACTTTTGTAACACACTGAACAGAAAACTTGACCGAAATTGTCATTGTTACTAAAAGCTTGACAGAATGGGTACATCTTTTTGTGTGCAGATGAATGTACTAAATTTTGATTAGATCTCCATATAAATTATTCACTTGAGTGTTGTTAATTGTTAAAAGGACAGTTAATAATTTAGGAGGTAAAAAAAATGGTAACAGGAACAACAGTGAACTTTATCTAGTGTTACAGATGATAACCACAATGATTTTACTTTTCATCACAATAATTGATAAACACAGTGCATACTTTGAATGAGCATCTAATATATCTTACAATATGTACATGATTTATTTGCACAGAAAAAACATGTTAAAACATTGATGAAAATACCAAACTTCTGTTAAAATTTCTTTTTGAAATACAAACTATATTGATGTAGATAATTCATCTTCTAAAGCAGTGTTTGAAAACTATAGCTCTCATAGTAGCACGTGCCAGAAGAGAAATTCTGAGAAATATGGAACTGCGTTAATGTGAGAGAAAAAACCCAACAAATCACCTATACCAAACTATCTGCTAAACAGATTTCAACACATAGTGTTCAAAATTACCCTGACTATCTGATATGCATGCCCTTAACAAATTGTCTAACCTTTATTATCTTTTATAATACAATGGTAAACATGAAGATATGTGTACAATAGTGCAACAATATTTCATACAGCTGATAAAATTCAAAGTCTCTCCTCCATGTCCAGCAATTGCATCTCCTGTTACATTTTATTGCAGTGAGAGTACAGATCCGTGGAGACACGTTTCTGTTTATTAGCATATTCTCGGTGCATATATGATTGCGCCCATGACAAAAGGGCCCTTATGGCAATTTTTACCCATTTTCACTTTTTAGCAGATTCTGATAGATAATAGGTAGATGATTCAAAATATGTAATTTTATAGCCCTCTTTCACTTCTAAGACGTATTTTTCTGCGTTTGAAGCACTTATATATTCTATAGCATCAGCGTAACGTCATGACGTTCTTGGCGTCATTCCATAGAACAACATTTAATCTGAAATAAACAAGGTGTTTTAAGTCTTAATTTAATTTCCTTAATTGTTTGTGTGTGTATTGTGTGAAAAAAAGAAGCTCAAATGTTTAGGCACTTTTAATGGGTTTAAATGGAAATAAATTTCACCACTTTCATATGATACTCACGACTTTAAGGAAAATTAGCTTTTCACTGTTTTAGTTTTTAAAAAAAAACCCAAAACATGAAATATACCGTATTTTGCCGAATAAAATACGCATTGCTATTTGATACGCACCCCCTTTTTGAGTCTGAGAATTGAGGAAGAATCGCAGCTCGTGTGTATAATACGCGGCAAAAATTCTTACCAATCTTGATTTTATTATTTGCGATTAATTTCACTAGAATTCTATGTGGAAATAATGTAAGTCCTCAATACAGCGGAGCTACACTTTAAGAAATGGCAATCATGCCTTATAGCGGTAATCTTCACTGAGTATCTTCTGGGAGAAATGTAGATTTCAGTAAAGCACGAGATTTTGTAGCATTTCTATTAAAAATTTAACAAACTATATATTTTCTTCGTTTAAACTTCAAATCATATAGCCGACGTTATATACATAAATTCAAAATATTGAATGGGCATTCAATGTGTTGTAATTGACAAACTACCGAAGCTGCGAAAAATGATGTACAAAGGTGCAGTATACATACATCAACCCCACTCGGTAATTATCAAAATGATGATAATCAAAGCCAAAAGTTTAATTGGTGCCGTAAACAATTAATGCTCTGTCTGTAAAGAAAAAATTAAATGGTAGTGAAACGGGGAATTCAAACATAACTGCATTTAAGATGGGTTAATTACGTCACTCGTTTACTGCGAAAGTAAAGTTAAAAGTAATCGCATTTGCCCAAACCCACGGAAATCGTGCAGCATGCAGAAAGCCATGCAACAGAGAGAAAACTTACGACATCTACCCTTAGGGGTCAAGTGGAAAAAAACATGCACATCTCTCTCTCTCTCTCTCTCTCTCTCTCTCTCTCTCTCTCTCTCTCTCTCACACACACACGGAGACACAACATACATTAACATGTAAAATGTACCAAATGAACACATTATAACTTCTCACCTACAACTGAACACTTTTAAATATCCTGATATTTTTGTAAGAAATTCACTACATGGTACTTAAAACATTTGTAAAACATATCGCTTTATTCACTCTAGCTTCTTGGATTTTAGCTTATGAAGTGAACACCTCACCGATGCACTCTCTAGTGAGCACTTTTATTTACACACGGTCAATTAAACACTCTAAAAAAACAAACCCTCTGACACACACGGTCAGTTAAACACCCTGAGTGACACATGGGCAATTAAATACTCTGACACACACAGATAATTAAACATCCTGACGCATACTGGTACATGTAATCAAACACTCTGACACACACAGATAATTAAACATCCTGACGCATACTGGTACATGTAATTAAACACTCTGACACACACGTCAGATAATTAAACACCCACAGATAATTAAGCATCCTGACGCATACTGGTACATGTAATCAAACACCTTGACACACACGGGTAATTAAACACTCTGACGCACATGAGTAATTAAACACTCTGACACACACGGGTAATTAAACATTCTTTAACAAACCACTTTGGTGCAGAAAACAACTAGGACACCCCCCCCCCAAAAAAAATAAAGAACAAAACCCCACCTAATGAAACTTGACCGACATGCACAGTCTACCAAACAAGTAGCACACGAAGACAGTCTTACAAATGAGAAAAATATTGCCAAAGTATGTTTTATTATCGATATCGTTGATAGTCAATGTATTGTCAACAGTCTTCAAAGGGGGTAAATATTAAACGAGTATCAAAATCATTTTTTTTTATTTTCTTTTCTTTCTATTTTTTTTTTTTTTTTTTGGTTGTGTTTTATCATTATTTTTCTTTTTTGTAGTTGTCTTTTTTTCTTCAAAAAATCAATTTCTCTATTTTCAGTGAGTATTTGTTTTCGATATCTTAATCAATGCTTCCTGAATTATACTCTAAAATCTAGCCACGTAGAACCAGGGTGGAGGTAGGGAGGGGAAGGTGTCCTATTTTTTGATAAGTTAATCTTTTCTTTGTTTTTACTTACCCCAAATATTTTGCATTCGAAGTTAGGGAATGATAACACTATTTAGGTTTCAGTTCTTATACCCATGCATTTGGGTGGGTTTTAAAAAAAAAAAATGATTTAATTTTTTTTTTTTAATTTTGCTTGCTTGTCAATAATTATTCGAAATTCCTCTGCGTTCTTTAAATTTCTTTTTTCCCGAACATTCCCGCCAGCTGCCCCCCCCCCCCCCCCCTTTGGAAAATTATAGGCCTAAAATGTGTCAGAAACCGTCAAAAGACCAATGACTGTAAATGTGTTAATAACTTATTCGTCTTCCGAAAACCCTTAATGTCGGCTTCAAATGAATTTATAAGACCGGAAAGAGATATAAATCCTAAATATATGTTACAAAGATTGCACAATCTGACTTCAAATCTGCTAACAGGGGCGGATCCAGGAATCGCGGTTAAAGGGGGCTCACTTTTTTTAGACAGGGGGTGTGGGGCCGTCTTGAGGCCCCTAATGGGTCCAGGGCGAAGACCTTGATGGGAGCTCAGGGGGCGAGCCCCCGGAAGCTCCTGGATTTTACAGTTTTTATGAGGCGTGAAATATGTCTCATATATGTAGTCCTTTTCATTATTTTTTTGTCATTATTTGATCGGGCGAAATTAATAAAATGACGCAAATTTTAGGGTTTTTTTTTTTTAAAGAAAAAATGAAGTTCTCCCAATAAAAGTAATTTAATAAATCAAAAGATTTGTCATTTATTTCTCCGAAAGTGGAAGATATGATTGCTTCTTTTATCGTTTACATTTTTCTAAACTATTTACCTTAAATTTGAAAATTTTAGTGGGGGCGCGCGCCGGCTGCGCCCCCATTAAATCCGCCACTGGCTAATGTGATATATTTGCATCTGCTAATAATTGTTTAATAAACATGTGACTAGCAAGTGAACTTTTCATATTTGGTTAAATTAACACATCAATTCAGTGTCCGGGGGTCCGTGTTTGCCCAACTAGGCCTATCTATTTAATTGCTTACGGGATTTATGAGATTTATCACTGTTCGATGATTGTTATCTTCACCTTTCATTTTCCTTTGGGGTACCTCAGTAACTAAGTTATTGTCAAAGAGTTATCTCTCTTGTATTTATAAATAGAATTACCAGACGCGCAAATTTTTCATACAGAATCTTCTAAACCCAAAAATATTCAAGTTTTTCATGACTTTTTACTACTCTGTAAATTATGTATAACAAATAATGAATTATGATAGGGTATAACCTAATAAATTGGGGATGTATCACAAAGTGTTTGTTCAACATCGACTTGACAGCGTACACATTGCCGCAGCCGAGGCGGATCATAAATTTTTAGAAAGTGGATTCAACTTTTGTATTGAAAATCATGAATTGTTTTTTACCTCAGACTCATTCAGGATTAATTGTTCAAAGAAATAAACACAATCTTAGGTGAACCTTCATGGAATTGAGCTGCAATATCTGCTGTTACCTATATGTTTTATTTTTGCCGGTCCGCTGCCGAAAGAAACCGTCGCAGAACATTCAGATTCTTAAAATTAAATATCATAAATTCTATCAATATTTCATTCAAACCTATTGTTTCCAAATTGTCTTTTTGGTTTGGTTTAAAGCGTGCATATCTTATAAATATGATTAAATCTAACACGTGGTTTTGAATCATGTACATATGCATCTTTACGTATGGCGCTCTAGGCCTACGTAACGTCAAATCTTTGTGACGTTATTTCTTTGTTCTCTTAAATAAGCCATAAGGACCTTTTGTCATGGGCGCAATCATATGTCATTATGACAACTCCATTTCAATGATAATGAAACGTCCTAAAAATTCCTGATTTCCAGCCAATTAAATTCAAAAATTGTGTTTCTGTAAAGATTTTTTTTTTTAATTTCTAATTTTTTCTTTCTTTCAGAAATCTTGCCTACACCATGCCACAGACAAGATATAGCAGTCTACAGGCCTCTTTTTAATTGATCACTCCTCATCAATCTTGAGCAAGGAAGCAAATTTAGCTACAATTGATTTTAAAGAAAAGTTAAAACTAAATTTGATTAGACTAGGAAGGATGGATCAAAACAAGAGGTAGTTTGAGACAGATAACAAGCAAGGTCAAGGTCAACTGTCAGTGCTGAATTTGTGAGACACCAAAAATTATCCTTAGTTTATCTGAAACTGAAAAATGACAGACAACTGGATGCTACCAAATTTGACTATGGATTTCTCCATCTCCCCTGGAAATGAATCCTGGAATATTTCGAACTGGCCTATGGATTTACACTTTCAGAAATCTGACTTTGAGATGCCTAATCTTCTCCGTGATAAGGGCTGGCGGATCTTCATAATAATTCTATTTGGAGCTGTCATCTTCCTGGGGGTTATAGAGAATTTGATGGTGATTATAGTGATCATTATCAACAAAAGACTTCACACTGTCACAAATATCTTTATATCCACACTGGCATTCTCTGACATAATGCTCTGTGCATTTAATCTGCCATTCCAATTGCATTATGGGTTGACCGATTACTGGTCATTTGGGCCAGTTTTGTGCCAGATTATTATTCCAATGTTTGCTGTTCCAGTTTTTATGTCCACCCTTGCTATGCTTATGATTGCTGTTGAAAGATACATTCTGATTGTGTTTCCATTTCGCAAGCGACTGACTATAGAAATGGCCATGATAATTGTATTCTTTATAATAATTTTTTCTGTGCTGTGCTCCATTCCAATCATTCTTCATACAGAACAAAGTCAAGAAGTGATTGACCTTCGACCCTTCATTCATGACATCATCGAAAAAAGTTTCTGCATTGAAAACTGGAAGTGGAAAACGAGTCAAGCATACACAATGTTTGTATTTGTTCTACAGTTCTTCATACCGTATGTCATCATTTCTGTGCTTTATTTCCAAATTTACAAGGTTCTGAAAAAACGTCCAATCAAACGAAAGGAAACTCGCAAGAACTATCAAACAACAAGAATTCTAATAGCAATCACAACAACATTCACAATTTCATGGTTGCCTTTTCAAATTTTCAGCATACTTTCATACTTTTGTCCAGACATTAGCACCCAACTTGGATCTGCATACAAATTAACCGATTTGATTCTGAAAATCATTGCAATGAGTTCAGGCTGTGTCAACCCTTTTTTGTACGGCTGGTTGAATGACAAATTCCGACAGGAGTTTGGAACAATGTTAGGAAAACGAATGAAGAAGATGCAAGTAAGCAGGAATGGCTACTTTCGAACTTCAGGCCATACCTCAGTTGATTACCGTTCTGAAAGGCACTGTGTGACAGAAAATCTCTGATTTGATTTTGAATTACATTCTGTGGGCGTTATAATTATGATAGCTCCTGATGAGAATGTAGGCACTTCACTTTATACAATGCTGTACATGAGTTGAATACTGTCACAATAATTTGTTCATAAACATAGCTAAAATCATGACTTTGTTCACTATGTACCAGGTTTAACCATAATCTGAGAAGGAGGATTTTCCCTGCATAACTGCAAAATGTATATATACCTGGGTTCGACACTAACATTGGTGCATGCCCGAGGCTAGTAAATTTTTGTTCCGAACTATCTGAATATCATTTATAAGTAGTCCAATGGACTTCTAAAAGATTAGAACCCTGGTGTGATAAAATAATTGAAAAAGTTTCTTTCTAATTTCATGCTTTCTTTCTACTTTCATTTTTGATATATATCGTTGTTAAATACAATGGAATAATCTTTGATCAAGCTTTCTAATTCAAATGCAATCGCATCACTACTGCATTTAAAACTCCTAATTCATAATAAATGATACCCGTGATTCAAGCATAGGGTGGTTTGATGTGTGAATCAGTTAAAATTTTATTAGCATCAAAATTTACTAGAAATGCACGATTTTGCATCTTGACTTTGACACATTCCCCTCCCCTGAAAGGGAAGCCCCCTCCCATACTTTTCCCCCCTGTCACTTCTGCAGCTGGAACAGCCACCAATCAGCAGGACAACTAAATCCTAGAATGTAGTAGATCCTTCTGACAAGTTTAGTGAAAAACTAATTGTCAAACACTGCATACTGTTCTTTAACTAATGTTCCAATAAGCCTGGTCAATGTGACCTGATAAAGGCAGCAGTCAAGCCACAATTAGGTTGCTATCATGTCATATACGGCTCATCTTTAATTCCTGATTTCCATTTATATGTTCTCCTACCATAAATTCTGTGAAGATCTATACATATTAATCAGGTCTTAGATTTTTTTTTCTCTATTCTTATAATAACCAAAGTGGCTGAATGCGGTCAAACTAAATGTCCCCAGTATTGGTGTCAAATTCATCAGCCAACCATGTCTACAAAACATCACTATAGCCTGTGATAGTGTCATATTCACCAAAGCTTCCTCTCAGATAGAATGATCAAATCATCAAAGTAACTTTTAAGGTAGCTCCACCCTCATGTGACATCATGGGTTTTTGCAAAATCTTCATTTCATTAAAATTTGCACATGATACAAATGATCTTTTGGAGGAATTTTATTCACTGGATTAATTAATATTGCAACCAAATAAAACCCTTTACTGAAAACTATGAAAATTAAAATAAAACCCTTCACTGGAAAGTATGGAAATTAAAACAAAACTCTTTCCTGTAAATTATGGAAATTAAAATAAACACTTTATTGAAAACTATGGAAATTAAAATAATTAAATTTTTTCCTGTAAATTATGGAAATTAAAATACACACTTTATTGAAAACTATGGAAATTAAAATAAAACTCTTTACAGAAAACTATGGAAATTAAAATAAACACTTCAATGAAAACTATAGAAATTAAAATAAAACTCTTTTCTGAAAACAATATGGAAATTAAAATAAAACCCTTTAGAGAAAACTATGGAAATTAAAATAAAACCCTTTACTGAAAACTATGGAAATTAAAATAAAACCCTTTACTGAAAACTATGGAAATTAAATTAAAACAAAAGGCCCATGGGCCACATCGCTCACCTGAGTCACCTTGGCTCATATTTAAAGATTTTTCCTATATATTCGCATGTAAAACTTTGATCCCTATTGTGGACCCAACCTACTCCCGGGGGCCATGATTTTTACAAAATTGAATCTTCAATGTCTGAATGCATTCATGTAAATTTCCATTTTCCTGGTCCAGTAGTTTTTGAGAAGATTTTTAAAGATTTTCCCTATATAATTGTATATAAGACTTTTATCCACTATTGTGGCCCCATCCTACCCCCAGGGGCCATGATTTTAACAAACTTGAATCTGCACTATGTCAGGAGCTTTCATGTAAATTTCAGCTCTTCTGGCCCAATGGTTCTTGAGAAGAAGGTTTTAAAATGAGCCCACCCAATTTTTGTATTTTTGCGATTATCTCCCATTTAAAGGGGGCATGGCCCTTCATTTGAACAAATTTGAAATCGCTTCACACAAGAATGTTTTGGGTCAAGTTTGGTTGTAATTGGCACAGTGGTTCTGGAGAAGAAGTCGAAAATGTAAAAAGTTTACAGACGGACGGACACAGACGACGGACAACAGGCGATCAGAAAAGATCACTTGCTAAAAACTTTACCTTCCAACAAAGAATGTTTTTGCAATTTCATTTCTAAAAACTATAATGCATATCAATTCTGAAAATAAAAGATACCTCGATCTTCAGCAGCAGGTTAAATTATTTTACCTGAACAAGTAAGCTAAATATTGTACATGGTGGACTGTTATGATTTGTTTAATGTGGACTGATTCTGGGAAGGGGCTGTAATTACTGTCTTCAAGTTCTCTCAAGTCTGACAGGTGAAATGCTTGAAGATAATGCAGTTAACAATCAATGGAATAAACATAAGAAAGCTGGCTTCATCATTCCTGAGAATTATTCTTCTAATATTTGTAGACCTGGTAAAAATCATACAAATCTTGCATAGCTAACACAGTGTTGTAAAACGGAGAAGCTCAAAAGACTAATGGAAGTGACACCAGCACAACCGTGAAGTTTCTGGATGAATGATTATACTCTACCGATAACAATTTCCACAATATACAAACTTTTCTTTATGAAAAATGACTTTCAGATATGAGCTATGCCACTTTTCAGAATAACAAAACCTCCAAAATAAAGAATTTTGTTATTCTGCTATAAATTATTTACTAAAGAAGCTAGCACACACACACGCAGAGAAAAACATGTCTGATGGGTCATTCATACCTGTTTAATAAGAATGGATACTTTAATACCAAACTAAAGGGGGGGGGGGGTGTAATGGTGCCTGTTTTCAAGATATAAATCTTGATCTCTCAAAACAAGATGTGGGGTATTTTAAGTAACGTAAAATGATTCCAGCTGGATTTGAACACACCATCATACCAAAATCAATACTCATTCCATTTCAGGGGTCATGAATTCAAAGTCTTTTCATTCTTTACAACATACAGCATTTTGTCACAATGCACTAACTTATATGCGATAGTCTTAGATCCAAACCAGGAGATTGGTCACCAAAATGCAGGTCATTTCTGGTCGATTTTTTATCGAAAGTTTTTAGTCAGTTAGAATGTATGATTTTACTTATTTTACTCCCATTTTTAACCCCAAGTTGACTGGAGGTACAAGAGAGAGAGGGGGGGGGGGGGCCTAAATGCCTTTTCAAAAACAAGATGTAGTACATGAGCACATTCAAAGCAATTATTTACTTTATCAACCAAATAATTATAGCCATGTAGTGAACAAGCACAAGCCTCTGATCAGCTGATAACCCATACCCGCCTAATCTGGACAATCAAACTAACACTTGGGCTCAGCTTCCTCGCCAAATGGCTTCTTTAATCATTTCAAATTTTGGTCTTAATGAGGGGATCTGGAAGATTTTCGACTCCCAACAGGAGACTTTTTTTCAAGCTAAAATTTTGGAGTCTAGTCTCCTAACGATGAGGGAGATATCACATGTAAATGCACTAGAGGGGCGAGGAAGATTTAACTAGATAGAAAAGCATCAGCATTTTTTAACTTATTAAGCTCTATAGCTACCTAAGGCAGGGCTGTGACTGATTCCTCCGAAATCAGAGGAAAACTGGTCAAAAATGAGGGAAAACACGTACCTCACCCTACCTGGAAAAATATCACTTTCTGTCACTTTAAATCAAAACCAGAGTGTCCATTTCTTCGAAAATTGAGCCACTCAGAGGATTTCTTCTGAAAAGAGGCAAAATCACACCCCTGCAGTAAGAATATGAACCCTTTATTCAGGAGTAGGGAATTCCCCAATTTTGGTAGAGGGTCATGATACATAGAAGATGGCTTTTGAAAATTAGATGCATTTCCACTACATGTCCACTTGGGCCCCACCCTTAAGTATGAACCCCTGTTTTAGCGTTAGGGACTTCCACAACTTTAGTAGTCAGCTACCTGCTTCTTATAACCATGCACACAGTATTTCTTCAAAATGCATGGAAATAAAAAGTTAAAATGTATTTTCACTACAAACCCATTTGGGCCACATCAGAAAGACTGAACCCTTGGCCCTTACGTAAAGGATTCTGGTAGACGGCTACATAAGTTTTAATAACCATGCATAATGTATTTCTTTAAAATACACAGAAGTAAAGATACCAAAGCACTAGAAACCATCCACAATACGTCCGTCACAAGCTTTAATAATGTATGGTGTTTTTCTTAAGGAGTTTTATTTTCTTACATTGATTTGAGCGAACATGGCCAAAATGCCATGAGTTGTTCAACTTTATTTAAGATAGCATCGGCCATCATCTAGCTGTATGTGACATAGTTTCTTTTGCATCGAATGAATAAAAAGTCCTAGCTTAAAAACTTAGACAGGAGGTAAATACACAAATCAAGAGCTCTGTGCATAAAAAAGATCCCCAAAATTGACTAAGTTCAACAACCTGTAATTTTTCAAAGCATCAAAGAAAATAAGAAAATTGTTGGGAATCAAATTCCTTGCAATACCCATTCAAATTGTTTACAAAGGCCTTTGCTTGAAACCTGAGAGGAGTTCAATGGACAAACCACGTAGTATTTCCTCAAAACTGACTATAAGTTCAGCAACAATCTGTTATTTTCTCCCCCCCAAAAAAAACAACAACAAAAAAAAAAACAAATAGAGAAAGAAAATCAAAATCACATGCACATCTTGAACACCCATACAAACACTCTGTAAAATAAGAATGTCCTCACTTGAAAACTGGGGGAGAAGTTACACTGACAAGTTATGTACCTTCCATATTTAGCATTAAATTTCAAATAAAGTGGCAAATCTTTTGTAAGAAAGACAAAGAACCTACACAGCGAGTGTCAACTTGATATGTGACAGAGAAATAAAAATAGAAACAGAATGGGACATACTGTACCTCTGTTGTTCTGGAAAAGAACATTTTGGAAAAAAAGAAACAGAATCTGACATACTAAACTTTTCTACAGTCAAACCTTGATGCGTCAAACTCAATGGGGTCAAGAAAAAAATTTGAAATATCTAAAGGTTCAAGATTCTGATGTTAAAATACACAAAGAAAATGTAGTTAGGACTTCTAACTCACTTGGACATACCAATGGTATTCGAGATATCGATGTTCAAGATACTGAAGTTCAACTGTAGACCTATATGTATATAAAACTTGTGGCTTCACAGGTCATGAAGTAAATTAAACAAAACTCGAAACTCCGCTACATGAGTATGTAGAGAAAAACTTAATCAGAAAAGCTCACTTGAGCCTAAGAGCTATTTGGCATGCTAATGTAGCCATTGTTACAATAAGAACACAAAACATAGGAATCCCTTACATTTTCTGTCATTTCTGATCAGAAACCTCTTCTGTTCTGGCCTTAGTTTCAAACAAACTTTGTGTTATACAAACTGAGATATGGGAGATATGAGATTGATGTCATATTTATTCATTATCTTCACCTTTCATTGATTAATGTTCGTTATCGTCACCTTTCCTTGATCACTGTTCATTATCTTCACCTTTCATTGATCACTGTTCGTTATCTTCACCTTTCATTGATCACTGTTCATTATCTTCACCTTTCATTGATTAATGTTCGTTATCTTCACCTTTCATTGATCACTGTTCGTTATCTTCACCTTTCATTGATCACTGTTCGTTATCTTCACCTTTCATTGATCACTGTTCATTATCTTCACCTTTCATTGATCACTGTTCATTATCTTCACCTTTCATTGATCACTGTTCATTATCTTCACCTTTCATTGATCACTGTTTGTTATCTTCACCTTTCATTGATCACTGTTCATTATGTTTACCTTTTCATATATACATTAAAGGATATTAACAATCAAAGACTATATTTTCTACCATGATTCGTTCTGACTAAAAAAAATAACCTTAATTAACCTACAATGAAACACATGCTAGTGTGATAAAAAAAACCATACATATAACGGGAGTTGTGAACTTCGGGTTCAGCATCAAAAGATACCAGATAATAATCTACACTGAATAAATAATTCTACTATAGAACAAAAACACCTTTCTTCAGATCTAACAGTAGGTATATAATATGTTGCAAACAGCATCTAAGGATTCAGCATCTGCCTTTCAACTTTGAAACATTGAACCCTCCCCCCTGCCCTGCAACACTGGTGACAATGCAGTATATCTATCGCACTGCATTTATCTCAGAATGTTGGGATAAACAATTATCTTCACAAATCATGATAGAAGCAAGAGTATTCAGCAGACTGAGGAAATTCATTGTTGATAGAGCTGTCATCATCTCATTTCTTCATCAGCAGGATCTATCTGATAAAGCAGGCTTACTCTTCTACTCACAACCAGGTGGTAAATTGATAATGTAAAGTTTAAGCAGGTGTTTAAAAGGTGAGATAAAGTTTGGAAAATAAATATATACCAGTGTAGTTTTAGAGTTGGAAAAACAGAGAAAACATTGTAGTTGGATCTAAAATCTGTAAAGAAAAATGTGTTTCTGATGCCTCTTGAACCGATCAATTTCTTATTATCACGATAATGTAAATTAAAAGTCATTACGCCCACCCCCTCGGTAATGCTATTAGCATAACAATAATGCACCAGAGTCGTGTTATTGTCGTGTTATTGAGGAAGATGATTCTCTAATCCAGTACAGTCAACTTTTGCACAAATCTCAATATTAGCAGACAAAAATACCACACTGTTTTAAGAAGCTTATTTGGAGACAATAATTCCTTGGTTAAACCACACAGTGTACACACAGTTCAAAAATATTTTAAATCACAAAAATATATTTTGGATGGAAGTACACAAATCTAGCTGTGAGAAAACACATCAGATTTGCAAAAAAAACATTATATACTGATCAATTGACTAATGGATTGAATTGTCCTTATTAAGAATAGGTAGGACAATGACATCGAAAGATTGTGTCGATGAATTTTTCTCATCCTTGGTAAAATCTTAGTATAGGGGACCCTCAATACAAATATGTCCAAATTAAGTGAGGCTTCTTGTGACTGTAGGGAGTTATAGACATGGAAAAGTTACCTTCCCTGAATAAAAATTAAATATGCAACGTACACCATAAGGTTGGTGCTCAGGACCATTGCAATGAAGGTTCATAAATGTGCCAACGCCTGCCACGACATGGGACTGTCGTATTTTAAGGTCATATCCAAAAGACCTGAAGCTAACCAATAACTACCTATTTTTCCACCTTACGTTTGACATAGCAGTGGTACGACTGGGACCCTTAACTCATGACCTTCCCATTTGATACCACTCTATAACCACTGCTCTACCGCAACCACTTAATTTTGTGGCAGTCTGCAGAAAATGATACTTTGATTAGTACATTCGTGTACATCTACTTTGTTACCCTCCTTTCTGATCAGCAAACAATGACAATTACAGCAATAGTACTGTAACCAAGGGAGGAATGACAATTACAGCAATAGTACTGTAACCAAGGGAGGAATGACAATTACAGCAATAGTACTGTAACCAAGGGAGGAATGACAATTACAGCAATAGTACTGTAACCAAGGGAGGAATGACAATTACAGCAATAGTACTATAACCAAGGGAGGAATGACAATTACAGCAATAGTACTGTAACCAAGGGAGGAGTTTTGAACAATGATACATAGAGAAGCACAAACGAAGACCTCAATCAACACAGCAGATATAAAAACAGATCAGGTTTGAATTTCCACTAAGCTAAATCATATTAACCTAAAATTTATACATGTTGTAACTTCAAAGTCCACATAGTTTATTAGTATATTGATTAACAATCGCAGTGCGAAAGTTCAAAACTGACTCCATTTTTAATCTAATCTCTGTTATAAATATTAAAATGCTAATTCAAAAGAAAAAACAATTTTATCCTTAGAATTAGTAATCATGATGTTATTCTTTTAAAAACAACCACCCTATCTGAGAGCATAATCATTTAAGTAATACACACCTTAGAAAATCACAGCATCATGTGAGATAATATGCCAATTAAATTCTCAGAAGTGGGTAATTGTTAAAATTATGATATTCATTAAAAAATATTGCAGTGAAAACAAGAGAACTTTGCTTCAATAAAAATGCTGACCCGATAAAGAGAATATTGTAAAATTTGTGCACCAAAGAGAGTCAATGACATAAGTTTGATTCCACCCCCCACCCCCATGCACCTCCAATATTCCTTTGTTAAATACACATTTGTCAATATCAAACAACATTAAAGATTTATCATTTAAACAAGAAAGGTTTTAAAAATTGAAATACAGTAAAATCTCATTATCTTGAACTTGATGAGACCGAAAAAAACCTTCGAGATATACGAAGATTCAAGATATTGAAGGTAAAATACTTAAAGAAGTGATTGGAACTTCTGAATCATTTCAACATATCTATGGTATTCGAGATATCTGTGTCCGAGATACCTAAGTTCAACTGTATTGAAAAGGATCAACTTTAAACATAGAATCCCTGTAAAATCCTGAAAACTATGGGTTATATATGCAAGTCAGGGGAAATTTCATGTCTCAAGACACAGGAGGAGACATTCCAAATAACCAGTCATTTGAGTCATAACCTTTGACCTTGTGACTAGAAAACCAATGGGGGTCATCCACTCTTTTGAAGGTACCAGTACTTCAATTTTGATGTCTGACAAGTAAAGGGTTTTCAAGATATTGAACAGAAAATACCTTACTGTGTCTAGTTTTACCTTTGACCTTGTGAGCTCAAAATCAATAGGGGTCATCTACTCTTTCGGAGAAACCAGCATAAAAAATTTAAGGTCTGTCAAGCAAATTTAAAGGATCTTATGATATTGAGCATGCAGACAACACTTGGTCTATCGACTAACGGATGCAAACGGATAAGCTCCCTTATCAAGAGGGGCATAAAAATTATCAAAATTTGATTAATATTAAAAATTCAAATCACCTACTACTTGCATAAAAATACAAGATGTGTTTGTGAAACACTGATGCCCCTAGACTACAACAGAGTGGAACCAGGTCAAAGATCAATGGTAGGGTCACAAGGTCAAAGATTTTGGTGTCAATGGAAAGGTCTTGCCACAAGAAATAAACATATGAAATATGAAAGCTCTACCTATTATGGTGTAAAAGACATGACCAAGGATAAAGTTTTTTGCCACAGACATACAAGGCAAAAATCTTCAATTCTGGGGGCATAAAAATCCTATTTTGTGTTACTGAAGATTAGCAGAGTATATACATTTTGAGTGATGTTGATGACTGGTCATGTACATTTCATTGTGTAGGAGCACAGAAAGGAACAGACCTATCAGAGACAGGGTTTACATTTCTTACCAGTAAACCATTCAAAACACACAGATGACTCTGACTAATTGACAAAACAGGGAAGGTTTATCAAGCCAACACTGACCAACTGGCAGGTGGTCTCAGAAAATAAAATGTCAAAGAAACTTATTTTCCTTTCACTACTAATTAGTGGAATTGAGTCATCCAGGACCAAAAAATGAAACTAATATCTGACGACCGTTTTGAGTGCCTCAGTAGAAATGGACTACATATAATACATAGGCAAAGTTGATGAAATTTAGATCATTGCTAACAAGTCCAAAGCTGCAATTATCCTAATCATCAGAGAAGACCTTGCATTCACCCTGGTTCAGCTTGACGGGATGACAGACAGTGATGAGTTTTTATTTTTGGAATTTCTGCTGCCAAAGACCAAATCAGTCATTGTTAGAATGTGCTAATAGGCCCCTAACACAGTCAAACATCCTTCAGAGATTGGAGACAATTCTCATACAAATGCGCCAAGACTGTGACATAGTTTTCTTGGTGATTTCTGCATCTTGAATACCAGCAATCAACATTAACATGCATACAATAAAGTCATTAAAATGAACCCACTCATATTACTGATAAATCTAAACTCTGACAGATCATACTCCACTTATAATACTGAAAACAATATGTCCATTTTCTTACTTACTGCACGGGAAAATAAACCAAAACTTTTTTGAAAACTATAATGTCTAACTGAGATCTACAAAGAATTATGACAAAGATATAAATTTTCACTCATTTTTTCACAGAAGCTGATTGATGTAAATGGTTTTATGCAAACAATCTTAACAGATCATGATGCGTTTTAAGAGAAAAGTTTTATGAACATCTTAGACAAGGTTACACTGGTGAAAGAAATCAGAATAAATCTGCAATTCCCACCCTTGATCTTTCTCTCATATAGGTAAATCAAATATTGACAGTGACCCTGACCTATGACCTCTTGACCCAGGAATCCATTGACAGTCCCCCATTTCTTCACAGTCTCCAGCAATTATTAATATTGAAAAGAAAAAATACAATAACACTTTTTAAATGGTGTCATCAACACAGTGTTTATTAAATTCTATATTTGTGACCTTGACCTATGACCTTTTGATTATAAAGACTTTCTGACCACTGAAGCAACAAATACACAACCAATGTCTGAAATAGCATTCTAGCTATACTAGGTACTCTGTGTATATTTTCTCCTACTTTGTTGGGGATAACAATATAGATTTTGATGCACAAAAGTAGCAAAATTATTTACCTATTTCCTCAGTAACAGAATTCTAAGGATAAATTCATTTAGTATTCAGGTTGATTAATTCAGACAGATTGTATCAATCATTCCAAACTATGGCCTTGTTTATTACATCTTTGCTGTTTGGTAGTGTTAGTGTTTCCAAATTTATATAAACTGTCAGAAACAGCTTATGTAATTGCTTAAGTTGTCAGACTGTCTATTCCATCGGTGACTATCAAGTTAACAAAGACCAAGAGACTTCACAAAACGGAGTCTCCAGGGTCCAACTTATCGCTCGATTACAATTCCTTGTGCGGCCACACTTGTGAGGATATCCTGTAATGGATAAGGATTTTTGGTTGTATGTATAGTTTCAAAACAGTAGCAGTCAAAATAATGAGCTATGAAGATTACTGGGAAACACATTACATAAAATCAATCAATGCTGGATCTCATAATTCTGGCCCAGCTGCCTTAAGTTCAAAAATTTCATTATAGTCATTGTCTACCACTAACAGGGCCATCACTCCCCTCTATAGTCATTGTCTACCACTAACAGGGCCATCACTCCCCTCTAAGTTACACTGAGTATCTGACCTTATATTCTCAATGACAAAATGTCACCTATTTTATGATCAAAATTTCTAAAATGAATTTAAAAATTGAAAATATATTGTACAATGTAAACTGGCTGGGAAAAATTTATAAATAGTCAAGAACTGAATAAAAATATAATTGTTAAAATGGTTGTTTTGTTATTCTTGTGTTTTAAACTTTATTTGGATAGAGAAGACAGTCAACTCAATTCATCAATAAACAACGATGATTAAAAAAGACCCAGTAAATTAATATCAAACTTGTGTTTGTTATGGGGGTAGTATTGGCAGGTTAAAAGTTTGACAATGTCTCCATGTAAGAAGTCTGGTGAGATGACAGGTTGAAAGTTTGACGAGCTGACAGGTTGAAAATTTGACGAGATGACAGGTTGAAAGTTTGATGAGATGTTTGACAAGTTGACAGGTTGAAAGTTTGATGAGATGACAGGTTGAAAGTTTGACGAGATGACATGTTGAAAGTTTGACGAGTTGACAAGTTGAAAGTTTGACGAGATGACAAGTTGAAAATTTTATGAGATGACAGGTTGAAAGTTTGACAACTTAACAGTTTGAAAGTTTGACGAGATGATAGGTTGAAAGTTTGACGAGTTGACGGGTTGAAAGTTTGATGAGATGACAGGTTGAAAGTTTGACGAGATGACAGGTTGAAAATTTGACGAGATGACAGGTTGAAAGTTTGATGAGATGTTTGACAAGTTGACAGGTTGAAAGATTGACGAGTTGACAGGTTGAAAGTTTGATGAGATGAAAGCTATAGGTTGAAAAGTTTGACAAGTTAACGGGTTGAAAGTTTGACGAGATGACAGGTTGAAAGTTTGATGAGATGACAGGTTGAAAGTTTGACAAGTTAATGGGTTGAAAGTTTGATGAGATGACAGGTTGAAAGTTTGATGAGATGACATGTTGAAAGTTTGACGAGTTGACAAGTTGAAAGTTTGACGAGATGACAAGTTGAAAATTTTATGAGATGACAGGTTGAAAGTTTGACAACTTAACAGTTTGAAAGTTTGACGAGATGATAGGTTGAAAGTTTGACGAGTTGACGGGTTGAAAGTTTGATGAGATGACAGGTTGAAAGTTTGACGAGATGACAGGTTGAAAATTTGACGAGATGACAGGTTGAAAGTTTGATGAGATGTTTGACAAGTTGACAGGTTGAAAGTTTGATGAGATGACAGGTTGAAAGTTTGATAAGATGACAGGTTGAAAGTTTGACAAGTTATGGGTTGAAAGTTTGACGAGATGACAGGTTGAAAGTTTGACGAGATGACATGTTGAAATTTTGACGAGTTGACAAGTTGAAAGTTTGACGATATGACAAGTTGAGAATTTTATGAGATGACAGGTTGAAAGTTTGACAAGTTAACAGTTTGAAAATTTGACGAGATGACAGGTTGAAAGTTTGACGAGTTGACAGGTTGAAAGTTTGATGAGATGACAGGTTGAAAGTTTGACGAAATGACAGGTTGAAAGATTGACGAGTTGACAAGTTGAAAGTTCGATGAGATGACAGTTATAGGTTGAAAGTTTGACAAGTTAACGGGTTGAAAGTTTGACGAGATGACAGGTTGAAAGTTTGATGAGATGACAGGTTGAAAGTTTGACAAGTTAATGGGTTGAAAGTTTGACGAGATGACAGGTTGAAAGTTTGACGAGTTGACAAGTTGAAAGTTTGACGAGATGACAAGTTGAAAATTTTATGAGATGACAGGTTGAAAGTTTGACAACTTAACAGTTTGAAAGTTTGACGAGATGATAGGTTGAAAGTTTGACGAGTTGACGGGTTGAAAGTTTGATGAGATGACAGGTTGAAAGTTTGACGAGATGACAGGTTGAAAGTTTGACGAGTTGACAAGTTGAAAGTTTGACGAGATGACAGCTATAGGTTGAAAGTTTGACAAGTTAACGGGTTGAAAGTTTGACGAGATGACAGGTTGAAAGTTTAACGAGATGACAGGTTGAAAGTTTATTTCTTAAATAACTTTGGCACAATTGAGTTACCTGAGTAGCTTAATTACATAAATTAAATTACCTTCATCATTGTCTGGGGTCCCACTTCATAGCTATCTCACATGTGCTAACTAGATCATTTATTGATGTACTCTCTCATTGTTATCATATTGTCCACTGGTAGTTTTGATAACAAAAAAAAAACCAAGGAAATGAAAAAAAAAAAAAAAAAGAAGAAATTCTTAATCATCTGAATCTATTTTATTCCAATGATTGGATGCAAAGTGCAAACCATTCCTTAATTTTGTGTAAATAAATGGCTGTCATGTCAGCCATGTTCCATTCCTCAAATTCATGAGCATTTCAACCTCATCAATATTTCCCCTTTTAAAGAGTAAATAACGAAAACATGGGGGTAATTTCAACATAAACAGCTTTCACTGATTACGCAAATCACCCCGAGCTTCCACTTCCTATAAATGCTAGTATAATTATCTACACATTTATTCCTTAAGTGTTCCTCAATCTTCTGAAAAAGTACAGAGCCCCACAGATCAGACTCATTCAAGACAAAAAACAAACTCATGATTTGCCTTTTAGTTCATTCATACAGCAGCAGTAATTGTATACTGATCATGATACTGCGAATGTGTAGAAAACGGATCACTTAGTAGCAAAAAATTCCATACGTCTGTCAATAAATCGTCAACCTCCTTACCAGACCTTTCTGACGAGCCTTAGTATACCTACTTAAGTCACCATCGGACTCCCCAGTATAAACTGCATGAAAATTCTAATTATTTGGGGGCATTAAAAGGGGATTATAATGAAAGCAGAGGATGACAAATTGACTATTTCCTATGAATTATTAGCAACCCTAGACACCACATTGCAATTAACAGCAATTATCTCGGAGGGCCTTGAACTTTGCCTCCTCAGCTGCTTTAATGATGTTAATAACTTTCAAAGTACGGAGTGAAATGGTTACTGAAGCAGGTGAGTGCTAGTACTTCCAATGACAAAGTCCCTGCTCTCGTTTTGTTCATACATCGATTATTGTAAAATATCTATGGTCTTTGTCATTTCAATGAAATCTGCCTTCCATTTTTTTCCCTGCATATGGTAACTTTAGTGAACAAAGCCAGGAGCACATAAATGAGGTCTGTGAATAATTTATATATTAAAAAAGTTATACATAATTTCTCAGAATTTGTTGGTCTTGCATGTCTTTTATCATGGTAGCTAGCTACTTGAACCTGATCAGGAAAAGCCATTCAATGAATGCCTTGTAGGTTAACAGAGTCTGTACAATTGACATTTTAAATGCTATTAGATGGAATAACAGGTATAGTCTGGGGATGATTTCCCTAGTCTAACAATATTCCAAACTCAGGTAAACGCTCAGTTTCCTGGGTCCTTTACAGAGTAAAACTGCATACTGCTCAAAATCCATAAAATGCATAGTTCGAGCAAACGAACATACTGCTCAAATACTGTATAAACTAACCGTATAGGGCAATTCTTTTATCCTGCTTATTCTGTGATACCCATAATACATTATAAATTACAAGTAACACCCTGTCAATCTTACTTCATCGAAGACAGTCTGAAATCGTAAACTTCAGAACAAAGAATGCCAACAGCTTACTTCAGGCAGAGGACGACATGGTTATACACTTTATAAATTGTATTTAAAAAAATCCAATATCCTTTCTCTAAAATTTAAATTTACTGAAGAATTTAAAGTACACCCCCAGAGAAATTTGCATCCATTCGAATTAATTTGATGCTACGTTGCAAGACACCTGCCCCCCCCCCCCCCCCCCCTCCCCTTCCCTCTAATCCAGTTTCAGAAAAGAATGTCAAAATGAAAGCTGTATTGAAATAATGGAAAAAAGATGGAAAAAGGACAAAACATAAAAATTAAAGACAAACAGTAAGAAAAACTAGTCAGAAAATTATTGCAGTGGAACAATCTCATTAGGGAGAGGGCTAAAATAGGCCGTGCCTGCTGCCCAATCTCATTCATTCTGTGAATAAAATATTGTTTATTAAATTAAATTTTAAACAAGATGTGTTTGTGAAACACAAATGCCCCTAATAATGGCCAATTCCGAAGATGGTCAAGGTCACAATGACAAATATCTTGGTACCAGTAGAAAGATCTTGTCACAAGAAATGTTCATGTGCAATATGAAAGATGTAATATTTACCATTTAGAAGTTATGACCAATGTCAATTTTTTTAAAAAGTAGGTCAGATGTCAAGGTCAAAAGGTTTAGTACCCACGGAAAGGTCGTATCACAAGGAATACTCATGTGAAATATCAAAGCTCTATCACTTACTGTTCAAAAGTTATTAGCAAGGTTAAAGTTTTTAAAAAGTAGGTCAAACTCCAAGGTCAAGGTCACAGGGTCAAAAATGTTGATACCCACGGAAAGGTCGTGTCTCAAGGAATACTCCTGTGAAATATCAAAGCTCTAGCACTTACTGTTCAAAAGTTATTAGCAAGGTTAAAGTTTCAGACAAAATGACAGAATTACAGATTTACAGAATTACAGAATTAAAGAATGACAGACAGGACAAAAACAATATGCTCCCCGATCTTCGATCTCAGGGGGAAAAAAAACAAAGTTGAACGTTATATACTGTAGACGTATCTGATATTTGGTGTTGGATTACATTTCACTATTTTCACGTCTGGCAGAAAATAATGACATTAAATCTAACACACATTTTTAATTTCAAAATATCTTTATTTAATGTTAGAAATCTATGTCTCTTATTTGTCGTCCATAAGTATATCCACGGCCTTCTTTAGGTTATATAAAACCGTATACCACGCCATGAATTTGTTTTTCACAGATTTCAATTTACTGCTAACAGGAAGTTATGTGTGTAATGTTCTTTCATACAGTTGGGGGGATGGTTAAATATTTTTGTATATAGTTATTTTGTACCACGTCAAGAAAATACTTGTCCTGATGTGTCCTATGAACATCGAGCAGGGTGAAGACATCAGCCATGTTTCTATTGGTCTTTGCGAATTTTATTGACAAACAGAATATTGTTAGACAATAAAATAATTTCAACATGGTAAAGCAATTTAATGACCCAAGGTGTCAACGTCAGCACATTTCATAGATCAAATGATATATACATGACATGTATATTGCAACAGTGTAATAATTTAAGCAAGTTAGGGTTGTAGATAAGCAACATTGTTTATACTTGGTATGCATAATATGTATTCTGTAAGTGATCTCAAACAACGAATTAATCCACATGAAATCATGTTCACTTCAAAAACAATAAATTTTTCCCCATTGAAATTAAATACATCTACAGTATAGGTTTGCACACTTGATACACAAACATATGTCTGTTTAGTGAGTACATATTGATGTGAGTGGATCCAACATATTTTTAAATTTACTTTCATTAAAAACCTTGTTCCATTGATATGTTGTTGGTCACTGGTCTACACTTAGTTTCGATTCTCAGCTTGAAAGTGAGCTCTTATGATGCCTCAAAACGGGAAATCGAGAATGATAACCATGAAACAGTTTTCTTTAGCTAGTAGTAACTGTGCTTCAATTTGTTTGATTTTCATATCATTCATAATCTGGATAAGAAAGAGTGTGTATATTGATTTCACAGGAGAAATAACTACTACTACAATCTGCCTCCTACAGCCTTTAAATGCAAGGTACTTTCCCTACTGTTGAGCCAATGAACAGGACGTTTGCAACATATATATTCCTAACAAAGTCAAAGACTTTGTCAAGTACAGAATAAGTCAGAATAAAAACTTCACCATCCTTCTACATAGCTCAACAAGCGAAAGACAAATACTTGTTGCCTCTAAACAACATCACATGTACTCTGAAAATAAATGGAATGAAAGTTCATGGCAAAATACAGCAATTAACCTCAGCACCTGAATAAAAGACAGGTGCTCCACAATCTGATGCCAATTCACCACTTCATTCATTATCATTCCATAAAGTTAAAAAAAATTTAATTCTTCATAATGCATAGTATCCCAAAAGCGAGTTATTTGTTTGATGCAAGTTTTTCCGTGAAGCATATAAGGACACCCTGCTTTCTGTGAGGAGGTGATAACTTGCAAATAACAAGTCATTCACAAAGTTTGAGGGGTGTCACTCTCCAGTGGAGGCGAGCGGTGAACTAAGATAATATGCACCAAATTTAACTCCTGCTGATCCCCCATTTTTAACCATGATTTACCATGTGAAAAAAGATAAAGGGAAGTAGAGGGTTACAGTGCCTAGTGTGTGGGATAAACACTCGCAACAGGAAACTCCATTAAGTGAAATCCAAAAACATTTGGAAAATATGCTATGAAAATTCTTACACAGATGAAGCAACTTGAAAATAATAATTTCCAATTCTCATTACTTTACTGCACGTACATAAGATAATAATTTCCAATTCTCATTTCTTCACTACACGTACATGAGCTTCCAGTTAAACATAAGTGAGACTCTATATTTGAGATCAACTTTGACAATTTTATTGAAAACGAGCAATTGATATTGAACTAATTGATGCAAGTAACAAAAATTATTACCAGAACTAAATTTTCGCATTTTTTTGTAAGACAGAAATATCCTAAGAGAGAGATTTTGTATGTGAGAGAAAGAGGGACATTCCATGTATACTCATAATTTGTTACAGATACATATAACTAAGATACAGAGACAAGAAATTCTTTACTCTTAAGTTTACTCTTGATGACAAAGACTCCATTGACAATGAAGGCGTCTCAGCAGAACGTGACTCTCTATTTTTTTGGGAAAAAAGTTACACAATAAATTATTCAATCTTCATTTCTATCATGCAGTGTGGCTCACAGTGAGCATTGAAACCGAGACATCTTCAGTCCAAGTCTTCCAGTGAGCATTGAGACAGCCGAGATCACCAGAAGAGAAGCATTGAGAGAGCAGAGCTTACAATAAGAGAGGCATTGAGACAGCAGAGTTCACCAAAGGAGAAGTATTGAGACAGCAGAGCTCTACAGAAGAGAAGCATTGAGACACTGGAGCTCACAAGAAGAGATGCATTGAGACAGCAGATCTCACCAGAAGCATTGAGACACCAGAGCTCACCAGAAGCATTGAAACACCAGAGCTCACCAGAGGAGAAGTATTGAGACACCAGAGCTCATCAGATGAGAAGCATTGAGACACCAGAGCTCACCAGAAGCATTGAGACAGCAGAGCTCACCAGAGGAGAAGTATTGAGACAGCAGAGCTCACCAGGAGGAAGGCATTGAAACACCAGAGCTCATCAGAAGAGAAGCATTGAGACACCAGAGCTCACCAGAAGCATTGATACACCAGAACTCACCAGAAGCACTGAGACAGCAGAGCTCACCAGAGGAGAGGTATTGAGACAGCAGAGCTCACCAGAGGAGAAGTATTGAGACACCAGAGCTCACCAGAGGAGAAGTATTGAGACACCAGAGCTCAATAGAAGAGAAGCAGTGAAACTGATATATATGTAGGTTGTACACCAGTAATTTTCTCAAGAAAAAAGAAGATATACGTACATGTTGAATCTTTGTCACACAGTATTTATACATGGGGGGGGGGGGGGGGGGGGGGGGTTATTAGACTACAATCTGAATTCCAAGCACCTACTTGTGTTTGAGGTAAACAAATGCAAATGCTGGATGGCCATGTGTTTTTACTAAAAAGAAAAAGTTGATGAAGAGTTATTTAACAAGTTGTGAATTTGAATATTTTTCCAGAAGAGTTGTGTGTTCTTAAAGTTAAGCACTTATAGTGATATAGCAGAATTCAACATCAACATTTTTAATATCAAGGCCACATCCTGTAAGAAACAAACTAAAACAACTTTTTCTGCTTATTATTAAAAGGTCAAAGTCAAGGTCACAAGCATTTTAATAATAACAAGGTCAGAAAATTTGGTATCATTGAAAGGTGTTGTCAAAACCAATTCATATACTAATTATCAAAGTATAGCAGTAACTGATGAAAAGTCAGATCAAAAACCTCACAAAGATCTTAGCACATACTATAGCATGTTGATTGATTGATTGATTGATTATACATTGTTTAAAGTCCCACTAGAGAATCTTTCACTCATATGGAGACATTACGACTGCTGGTGAAGGGCTGCAAAATTTAGGCCTATGCTCAGCTCTTACGGTCTTTGAGCAGGGAGGGATCTTTTTCGTGCCACACCTGCTGTGACAAGGAACCTCAGGTTTTGCGGTCTCATCTGAAGGACCGCCCCATTTAGTCGCCCTTACGACAGGCAAGGGGTATTGAGGACCTATTCAAAACCCAGATCCCCACGGGATTATAGCATGTTGAAGAATGGCATGGCATTGTGACAGCATGAATATTTGATTGAATCACCAGGTACCCTGACTATCAAATCTGTTTTTGGAAAACATCAATTCATAAACACATGTCAGACAACTGTATTGATTTTCTGAGTAAACGATCATAAAACTACCATTACCAAATCACTATAATCAACCCATGAAAATCATCATTTACTAACTTTTGAAGATTAAGTACGGGTATCATATTCAGATGAGAAATCACACATTCAAAATCTGGACTAATTCCAAAATTGATTTGGAAACATGACACAAGACTGGTAAAGTTTTACTGAATATTCCTCATAATGGCCACTGCAGAATCGACAATTATGAATAATATTGACTTCTACATAAAAATGTTGGGGATCATTAACTACCAAATTTGATTTCCAGACTTCAGCAAAACCAAGAGAGGAAAAATTTCAATAATTTCATTGATAGAACTTGCATAAATCACCTGTCCTCCATACTTCTTTAAGGCCAACATTTTTTTTAGGTTCACAAACTCTTCAATCAAAATTATCATTTATCAGGGAAAAAATGAATTGAAATTTTTTTTGTTTCTTTTATTTTCTTTATATGCCAATTAGCGATATGACCATTGCTACGAATTCATTTTCCAATACATAACATAAGATTTTAACCTCCAAGAATTACTTCGAGGGAGATATCACTCAACATTCATTTAGAAGGAGATTGTGCGATGACCTAACTTCAATCTATCTATACCCCCCGCCCCTCCCTATCCCATACATGGGAAAAAAGGGCAAAGTCAATATAGACAAATTTAATCATTAATTCTCTCTAATTTCAATGCAAGACCCAGCACTCAAATACAAAATAGGACAAAAAAAATTTTTGCTATTTCTATCTTGAAAATTTGTCAGAATACTAAAAACATTCTCACTGCATGTTTAGGAAATCATTAAATCTGCTAAATCAAAAAGCGAAGTCGTTGACACAGCAAAGGGCCATTACCCAAATGGATGGTTTGAATGTTTGGCCATTTTACTTGAATTCATATGATCAGTTAATTAAAATCTCAACATAAATATTTGGATTAGAAAATCCAGCATTCCCTATACATCACTCAATGAACTAGTAAAATTGCTCACTGAACTAGTGTTTCTCTCGATGAAATTTCTTGAACCCATTTCTTCTCTCCCTAAAAGATATTTCTCGTCATAACAAGTTACAATGTAGATTTTTAGATAATGGAACTCCTGCATTTAAAAAACAGGTTCTTTGCATAACCCAATGAAGACAAAAAATATCAGCGAAATTCAAACAAGAGGCCAGGACATTATCCATCACCCGAGTACCATGCAACAACTCGTCAATACACAGTACAGTAAGTCCAGTACAGTACAATCAAACAAAGTGTGAAATACCTAATCTTTCTTTTTTCAAAATGTAAGCATTCTTAGCTTTTTGCAATATCCACAAGTAAAAGAGCATTTTTTTTTAAAAAGTGATATGCAGTATTTTCACTTTATGGTTACTGCTCCCTGAAGCCTCAGGGGCCATGAATATCGCAATCTTCATATCCACACATACAGTATTTTGTCACAATGCACTAAAGTAAACGGTATGATTAGCGAGATAAAGTGAATCGGTATGATTAGCGAGATAAAGTGAATCGTAACACATTAATCTCCTCCAGAACCCTGCAGAGATAGGGAACAGCACAATTTGGAAACAGGGCTAATTGCTCTTCATGCATAAAGTATTCATTCACAACTCACAGAAGCTGGAGTACAGAAGACAATTTTTAAATGCATTTTCACTATATTCCCATTATGCCCCCCACCTTAAAGCCTGAACCCCTGCTCCAGGGGTAGGGAATTTCACAATTTTGGTAGACAACTATACGACTTTTATAAACATGTATACAGTTTTACTTCACAATACATAGACATAATGAAGAAGATATCAAATTCATATTATGTACCCATTTGGGCCTCAACCTAGACTTTTTCTACTGACCCAAACGTCATGAATTTCACACATTCAGTAAATGGATCCATGTTCTCCATAACGGTTACCATATGATACATATATTTTTTCTTCAAGGTGTGCAGGGTTAAAAAATATTAAAAGAATGCAATTTTACTGTGTGTGCCATAATGCCCCACCCTGGCACCAGAACCCTTAATTCTAGGGCCATGAATTTTCTGGTAGAGCTATCCTTGCAAGTAAAGGACAAATTTCAAACTGCCTAATTTTTAAAGATTTTTAGAACACCCCCCCCCCCCCTTTGCACCAGAACCCTTGACCCTGTACCCATGAATTTCCCAATTTTGGAAAAGGCTTTGTAAAGTCGCACCCTAGCACCAGAACCCCTAATTCTGGGACATAAATTTCACATTTCTGGTAGAGATATCCTTGCTGATCATGACTACACACACGCTTTGTCTGCTTGATGTCCTTGAGTAGAGATTTAAAAGATAGCATAACTTTCCATGGTTTTGACTGATCCCTTCAGCCCCAGGGATGCAGTGTCCACAAAATTCTAATTTTGTTTTGTTCCCTGTACTCTTGAGAGGTTCCATACCAAATTTCATGAAAAATGGCCATGTATTTAGACAGAATAAATTGATCAGGTTCAAATGTTAACATAGGACAGACAACTACCAATTGCAATAATCACCTCACCTAACTAACCAGAAGCAACAGACTTAATGGGTGGTTAAGCTCGTTAGCAGGAGTCTCCCATGAAATCAAGAGGTTTAACATGTATAGGAGTAAGAAATTAAAATGGGACTTTTTTCCAGGTGTTCAACATTTAAAATACAACATATTTCTGCACGAAACACCAACAACAGAGTCAGTGAAAACTACAGCCTCAGCCTCAAAATGCAGCAGCAATGGACAAGGCAAGACTTGAACCACTGACCGAAACAATATATATTAAGCACAAATAATTTGTTCTAAACTTCATTACTATTGCAACAGTAATCAAGTCAAGAGCAGATTTATTGAGAGTTGTTTCACTTTTCGTAAAAGCACCTGCAAGAAACAGAAAGCAATAAATCAAGGATTCTGGGTTGGGTTTTTTTGCAATGCTCTGGTCATCAGTTTATGTAAGCCAATTTTCTGCCAGATAAATTGGGCAAATCTTCAACTGCAGAGACAATTTATCAATTCATCTTTTACAAATGTACTTCAATTTAACACCAATTTCATCCTAAGGCAGCATGACCAAAAACCCTGAGCCTTGATAAAATCAATACTTATTATATTGTCCTTCTTTTTGGACACTTCCTTTGCAAGACAATTGCCAAAGATCACATCATTCAACAGACATAATTAACGAGAGAAAACCTACAGCCACCACTGCAGGACTCGACTTGGAAATGTCAGTATGGGGGAATAATTAATTCTCTCTCACCTAAAGTCAGTTTGTTAGTTCTTACCATTTTATCACTCTTACTGGTTGTAAGTACGAGAATTACAGCAATTCCAAAACACATTCTGTATCATTCATGTCCTCATGAAATAAACTTCACACACACACATTTTATGAATGAAATACCAATCTACATGACAATGAATGAAATTGCTGAATGAAAGGGTTGGTTTCCTTCTTTGTACTCTTTAATTTTTCAGACAAGTTAGTAACTATGTACAGACCTTGGGCTCAGGGATCCGTGCCAGCTCAGCTAAGTTGTGACACAGCTTGACATGTTTGAAGTGGAAGGGGTTGTTTCGCGCCTCCTCAAATGACCTCATGATTTTATCACTCATCCACTCTACCTGAAGATCAAAGAACAAGCTATAACAATCTACAATACTTCACTTAACATGATGAAACATATTACATAACAATCTACAATACTTCACTTAACATGATGAAACATAACAATCTACAATACTTCACTTAACATGATGAAACATATTACATAACAATCTACAATACTTCACTTAAGATGATGAAGCATAACAATCTACAATACTTCACTTAACATGATGAAACATAACAATCTACAATACTTCACTTAACATGATGAAACATATTACATAACAATCTACAATACTACACTTAACATGATGAAACATAACAATCTACAATACTTCACTTAACATGATGAAGCATAACAATCTACAATACTTCACTTAACATGATGAAACATATTACATAACAATCTACAATACTTCACTTAACATGATGAAACATAACAATCTACAATACTTCACTTAACATGATAAAACATAACAATCTACAATACTCCACTTAACATGATGAAACATAACAATCTACAATACTCCACTTAACATGATGAAACATATTACATAACAATCTACAATACTTCACTTAACATGATGAAACATAACAATCTACAATACTACACTTAACATGATGAAACATAACAATCTACAATACTCCACTTAACAAAAGGTGATTAAATATACAACAAAATCATGCATCTTTGAAAATAACAAGACGTATGTTTCATTTGAGTATTAAATGTACAGCAAAACACACTTATCGTGAAGTGCTGGGGATGAACAATTTAGATTCGTTATAAAAGTAAATCGCTATATCCAGTAAGTTCATAAAATGTTTATGAACAAAAGGAATGAAAATCACTTCATTGTAAGCACAATTTTATTATAAAAGTAATTTGCTACATCCATTAAGTTCATAAAATGTTTTTAAACTATGGAAGTGAAAATAATTTCGCTGTAAGCACAAATTCAATATAAGCGTGTTCACTGTAACCATGTTTTACTGTATACTCATCATTATAAATGGAACAGAACCTGAGATTTAGCAAACTCCACCACGTTAAAGCTGACATTATTGAGCAAGGCGAGGGAATACGGTGACAGACCCGATTCCGAATTTCTCCACATCTGGTCCTACAATTAAAAAGTTCATGTATTCAACAGTAATAACTTATAAGTGAGTTTTCAATAAAAGCTTTTAAAATCAAATAAAGGAACTGTAGTCCACAATGATCATAAAAAATATTTCTAAAGCAGGGCTAAAAATAATTATGTATATTAACTGATCACTTGGTAATCAACTAAAATTTCGCTCCAAATCATCACTACATCTGATAGTGCATCATTTCAGACTGCACAAAAAAACAATTCACACACACCCTTTAATTTCAACGCCCCTGAAAAGTAGTAATGTGTTACATGATATATATAAAGAATATAGAAGCACATCTTGAAATTATACACAAACTTACATCAAACTTAACCAACACCACATTTCATCCGATGATCATGACATACCTCTCTCAGTGATTTAACACTCCCAATAATACTACAGTACTTTACTAAATTTGTAATTCTGTTATTGTTTACATTAGTAGGTGTTACGAAGATGTATGTTTTCACATGACTGCCTTCAATGTTTACATTAATCACAAGTGCTCTCTAAGATTTCTATTTTGGACCCATCATTTATATCCCAGTATCTTTGGACCCATCATTTATATTCTAGTGCCTTTGGACTCATCATTTATATCCCAGTGCCTTTGGACCCATCATTTATATCCCAGTGTCTTTTGGACCCATCATTTATATCCCAGTGTCTTTGGACCCATTATTTATATCCCAGTGTCTTTGGACCCATCATTTATATTCTAGTGTCTTTGGACCCATCATTTATACCCCAGTGTCTTTGGACCCATCATTTATATCCCAGTGTCTTTGGACCCATCATTTATATCCCAGTGTCTTTGGACCCATCTTTTATATCCTAGTGCCTCTGGACCCATCATTTATATCCCAGTGTCTCTTGGACCCATCATTTATATCCCAGTGTCTTTGGACCCATCATTTATATTCTAGTGTCTTTGGACCCATCTTTTATATCCCAGTGTCTTTGGACCCATCTTTTATATCCCAGTGTCTTTGGACCCATCATTTATATCCCAGTGTCTTACCAACAGTTGAGCCAGCTCCAGCATTCTACCAGCAGTATCCACGGCAACTAAAACATTCCCATCATTCCTCATTGTCTGCAGAATTGTCGCTGTTAATGAAAACACAAATGATTTTGTTTTCTTTTTAAATGTATCTTAACTTTTTACATTCTGATTAATGATTATTGAAATCTTTATTATGTTAAACATAGACTGTGCATGTCATAAATTCAGTCAGTTGAAAAAAATACATGAGTATGTGCAAGAAAAATTACTTAGGCCTTTTATTTTTATTGAGTTGGTTTACGGATCCGCTGCACTGATTTTTTGGGATGTTGGAAAAAAAATAAAATGGTTTTTCACTCCTTTTTATATTTCCAACACCGTAATATTTCCTTTTCACACAAAAAAAAGAAAGAAAGAAAAAAAAAGAAATAGATTCCACTGGACTGGATATTTGGACAGACGCCTCCGTCGAAATCTCAGGACAGTCCATAATATTCATGTGTCATATGTGGAATATCAGTCAACTTCAGCCGGTGCTAACAATTATTCTGCACCTTAGTAACAATGCTTTTTGCTTCCAATAAGTTATCTGTTTATGAAACTAACTTCTGATTAGCATTAGTTATGCATTGCATACTGCTTAGATATGTAAATCCCAAAATAAAAACAAACACTTGTTTTCAGATGGCATCCATGACGTATGTTGGGTTGCACTAATCACCTAAAACAAGTATAACCCTACCTGACCTTACCATGCATACATTTTGTGGAGGATACACTTTTAAATTCTTATTAATGAATTTTAAAGAAATAATTAATATGTGTAATTCTATATATATGGAAGGATGTTGAAAACATATTTAACATTATTGAATTCATTCATTGTATAAAATTTGTTGACTACCATTTAACAATGAATTCATCTGACCTATATAAAATTCAGAATTTTTGAATAAATGTTTATAGGGTTCATGAATTTTATTTATAACTTTACTTGACTTCATAAATAAGACTTTAAAACTAAAAAGTAAATTTTTAGACAAAATATATATTTGGCAAGGTCAGTCAGGATTTCAGTACTTCAGGTGATTAGTGCATCCCTATATACGTCATGGATGCCATCTTTTGAATGGAAAAACGATGTGGTTCTTTTATTTTGGGATTTACATAACTAAACAGTAAACAATGGACATTTGATAATGATAGAAAGAAAAAAATAATATTTTTGAAGGAAACAGCATTATTGACAAGGTGCACAATAGTCACTATATACCACTGTCTGAAGTTGACTGTGAAAGAATATTAAAGTTGATGATAAAACATTGACCTCAAATCAAGTTCATTTTTATTACTTAACATATTGTCATTTTTTTAAATTTTTTTTTTTTACCTCCTTCAAACGGATTTGAAAATTTTGAAATCCGTAAACCAATTTAAAAAAAAAATTGGCCTTATGGCAGAATTTTTTACCAAAAAAATTCTTCAAATACCACTCATAGCAAGATAGGCACAATTGATATTCTCATGTGCACAACTAAACTTCAAAGTTTCAGTCTAAAACTTTGATTGTGGCTAGTGCATATATAAATATACAATAATAAATATAACATGTCTGAATAACACTGAAAACTTTTCTTGATCATGCCCCCCCCCCCCCCCCCCCCCCCCCCCCCCCCCCCCCTTTTGAATCCTTACTCAGTAACTGTTCATCCCGAGCTCTTCGTCGAGATTGGACATATGTAGCATTGAAAGCATCAGTGATCATTAAAGATGGTCTTGAAAGATTCTCCAACACACACCCATTCAAATGTCTAAAAGAAAAGCATAATTATCATTGTCAGCATAAAATTTATATGAAGGGAGATTACTCTGATTAGCAATAAGTTACAATTCTTTCAAACCCAATTGTGAAATTTTTCTATAAAAATAAACAAGAAAAGTGAGAAATTGATAAAATACAGCCTGTTTATAATGGACATGGTTATATCTAAATTCCAGGTTAAAAACATGAAAACCATTTGCCACGGTTTAGTGAGTTTTATTTCATTAAGGATATGACTTCATAGATGGATAGAAAAATACTATGAAATTTATATGAAGGGAGATTACTCTCATTAGCAATAAGTTACAATTCTTTCAAACCCAATTGTGAAATTTTTCTATAAAAATAAACAAGAAAAGTGAGAAATTGATAAAATACAACCTGTTTATAATGGACATGGTTATATCTAAATTCCAGGTTAAAAACATGAAAACCATTTGCCACGGTTTAGTGAGTTTTATTTCATTAAGGATATGACTTCATAGATGGATAGAAAAATTCTATGATATTCAACAAGAGCCTTCAGAGTTCACAAACTTCTGCTACGGCTCTTCATCTCTCATTTGTTTGCTGTTCTAAAGGCAAAATTCTACCACGGTTATTGCAAATTTCAAAGGAATGCCACGGCCATTAGTCTGTAATATACCCAAGTTCTACGTAATAACTGATGACACACATCTCAGTTGCATTTTGCATTTCGCTAATTCAACAATAAAATCGATGACTGATAATTCAATTTTATAATCACAAAAAATTAATCAATATATTTTGCAAAACAAATTTATATATAACTGAGGAACAATATAAATGAATTGTCTGCATTCTGAGATTGATACACATGTAAACAAACATGTCAATGCAAAGACAAGTTAACCCTCTTCCACGTATGTGTAGTTTTCTTGGACTGTGTATTCAAAGCAGTTAACATGACATGTCAACATCTAGCTAAATGCTTGGAATATTTTTCAAAAGAGATTTAGTATACCCTACCATCTCACCTTTTTCATCAGCAAAAAACATATATTAAAGCCTAATTCATTTCGAAAACTGCAATGACATCACAGAGTGACCTAATTCGTAGCTGTATAGTAAAACAATCGGCTGTATATTTCTGAGCCGTATTAGAATTGAAATAATAAAAGTTCTTGTTTTCATGGATGATGTGGAATAACCTCCTAAATGTCGAAGTGTTGTTTGCAATACAAAATTATATTTCAAAACAACATTTCTTGACCTCGGAGGTTATCCTACCCTGCAACATCCATGAAAACAAGAACTTTATTTCTGAAGTAATTCTGACCACAGCTTGCTATAAATGTGCTTTACCGCACACAAGATTTCTACCTTTCTTTCTTGTGATTGTAATCCACAGCGTACACGATCTCTTCCTCTCCGTCTTTAATTATTTTCCAGATGGTCCCTCCCAACATGTGACCGGCTGGTAACGGTGTTATCTGTATTCCATGTCCCTTTCCTAAAAAGTACCATTCTGTATTTAGAACAATGTCCACACACAGCCTGACAAGCCAATAAATTTTACATTTAATCATTTCTTCCTTTGTGTACAAGCACTTCAAAAGTTTAAAATAAAATTCTATAGAAGATAAGTTATCAAAACTGAGCAACCTAAGTGAAAATAGGAATGCTTAACTCTGTATATATTCATACCTTTTAAATTTACGGTCTGTGAGTATTTTAACTGCACTATTTTATCGAAAGCAACATCAACATCATCAAGGGTGAACACATCGAAATCTTCAGTGTTGTGGCGAGACTATGTAATAAATAAAATAGTAAGTATCGAGACTACGTAATAAATAAACCAGTAAGTATCGTACATGTGCTAAAGAGGATCATGAAGATTTCAAAACACATTTTCATTTTAACAACTAAAATTTATCTGTCATCAACTAATCTTTTCTTAACACTTACATTTTCATCATATACATATATAATTTTCTATATAGAATTCAATAATGATAGTACTTATTCTTATTACAATAATCTACCATTTTGTAACCAATTAACAGATCAAATTATTTAGACTTAATTATCATACAAAACAACCTATGGTATTGCAGCGTTTTCAAAATCGAATTCTTGCATACTGGATATCTGATTAATTTACCCCTCCAATTTACCATCAATTTCTACCAGTCCATAGGAATTTTTGGTAACCAAAACCTTTGGACCAGCAGTTTTCACTAACTCTGACATCATTCTCTTTGTACTTACCTGATACAAATCATACATAAACATCTGTCCCATTTTATACACAGGAATGGTGGCATATATAGGGCAGTTCAGTATTCCTTTTCCCACTAAGTAAGGGAGAGCACCCAAGTGTATATGATCTGGGTAGGTCAGCAGTATAGCATCTACCTGATGTGCATGTCTGTAAAATATCATGAATACAAATAATCATTATATTTTACTTGAAAAAAAAATGTTATGCCATTATGTGTATATTACAGCAACCGACAGTCTCAATAATACAATAAATAATTCTGGGTCCTTGAGAGCATATAAAGCATGTGATAATAAACATAAAAGAAAACAGACTGTCCAAATAGAGAGCACCATAATGACCAATTCAAAAAATTTTAACATTGTATTAAAAAGGAATAGATGCACAAATGAGTTGCTGACCTTTTAATCTCTTTGATGAACTCCATACTGAAATCCTCGTCCCAGCCACAGTCCAGCAAGAATCGAAACTCATCCACCTGCAGCATGTAGCATGGTGGCGACTCATTGTGAGCACCAGAAAATGGCTGTAGTTTTATAATAGACGTCATTCTGCTGCTCTTACAACTCTCTATGGTACCATAATCTAAAGGTAGAATTTAATATATAATACATTATAATCTAAAGGTAGAATTTAATATACATTATAATCTAAGGTAGAATTTAATATACATTATATCTAAGGTGGAATTTCCATCATGCACAAATTAATTTGATAAAGATTTTTGCAAAAACCTATGACTGTATGATCAACCTTAATAACAGATTAGGCGAGTAGAAATTATGAAATTTTCTTTTGCTACACTCCGATTAGAATTGACAGTGATATTTCAATCATCCATCAATCTTTCCTTCCCTGTGTGGTATACATCATAGACTTTTAATAATTTTCCCCAGAAATGAATCATGAAATAATAACTTTTAGTACATTTAAACGAGACCAAGACACCTTATATACTTTCATGAACAATGTGCAAATATGCTGTACATCCTTCATGTAAATTTGTTTTTAAGTCCACACATTAAATTCATTCACATTCATAAATGATATGCAATTATTAAAAAGAATATAAAGAGACATTGCAAAAATAATTTTCAAAACAAAAAAAAAAACCAAAACAAACAAGAGTTTTGCTGTCTGCATTATCATTAAATATCATTTTTCTTTTTTAAAAAAAATCATAATCCGAGTGTTATCTCAGTTTCACCACAGGGAGTTGTCACATACACTTATCATATAGAGATATACTGTGATGTTATAGTACGTCTCGATATAACAAATATAAATAACGTGTCCCTGTGACGTGTGGTTCCACAGCATTCATCGAGTAGGTATTGTGTGATTTCTTTCTTTCCTCCTTTAATGACGGTTTTAAAACATACCATTTCTATATCATTAAACCCTTACATAAATTATTCTTTATTTCTTTCGAAAATCAGGGCTGTAAAAACGCCAGAATACAAAATACGATCTCCCGCCGGTGTTTCACGCTTTCATACGGCTTCCATTTTCAAAGGGCGATAACCTTGTTCACTTCCGGTGAACTTTGCCACTTGAGTAAAGGAGATGAAAACAAGTTCGTCATCTCTTGTTTCGTTGAAAAAGTTTCGAATACAACAATACAAATGACGAAATCTTTCGTAACAGGATGCTTTTATACTTTCTATCTATCGTCGCGTTGTGTACCTGTCTTATAACGATATTAATTTTGAAATTTACATCACTGAAGCAGTTGAACAGTAGCAGTCAACATCAGCAGGTGGTACTTTGTGTCTAATACTAATAGATGCGAAATATCAGAACATTGGAATGTGTATCTTTCTGTCAGATGTACAGATTTTAAAACTGTAATATAAGTATTTATATTAAAAACAAGATTCATTTTAGACAAAGTATACAATTTTTTTAAGGCCTATATTCAATATTGCTACAGATTTCTGTTCTATCACTACATGTATATAGTGTTTCTTAGAAGTTATTTCACAATGTGTGTGTTATTCATTGCAGTGAAAATAAAATTGTCAGTTGCTGTGTTTGTAATTTCAGGGAGTTATTCTATTATCCTCTGTTGAGTTTTTAAAGTTGCTGAAGAAGTCAAAGGTTTGTGAACATTATAAATTCTGAACGACCCTGGAGATATGAAATTTGACAGAAAATATATCATAAACGGCTAATGTTAATTAATTAAATACATACACATGTATATATTTATATACAAATGAGCACTAATAACTTATGAAAAACACCTTTGTAGCCATTTCCTGTTGGTCATGTAAAGAATTGGTGGATACTGTCATGTCACAGTGGCAGTAGGGTATGGACCAGGAAATTAACAACTAGTGGGGGTCAAGAGGTCAATGTCATTGCCAGCTTTATCCACCTCCCTTCCCCTGCTCAGGTATTTATGTTACAGAGGGAATGTCAAGGATTTCTCATAATTCTTACGCCATGTAGGGATTACTTGTGATTCCTGGACATTTTAGGAATTTCATGAAATCCCTTTTTAAAAAAATATCACCAGATATTATATTTAAATATAATTCCTGGTAGGGGGAGGGTGTTAATATATTATTACTAAATTCTAAGATTAGTACTACTGGACCAATTTCTACCAAACTTAATTTCAACAAAGCATCTTTGGCTAAAGGGGATTAAATAATTTTTTTTTTTTAAATGAAGAGCCTTATTCTTTTTCAAGAGAAAATAATTAAGAAATGAGGGTTGTTTATATAAAGTGTTTTTCTGAAGAACCACTACTAGACTACTAGAAAAGTCAAAACTTGTTAAAGCTTCCTTATATATTGAAGATTTGTTCAATCCATGATTCCTGGAACCAAAACAATAGTAGAAATTTACAGTTTTATGTAGACATTTGCAGTAAAAGTCATTTGAATTCTTCTCAAGAAACACAGGGGTAGAATTTGTCAAATGAAATATACATTGAAATTTGTTTACACTATGACCTGGGCAATGATGGGCCACTGTGAAAATGTTTACTTTGGAAGATTTAACTGCTCATGTGAGTTATGTGACCCATGGGCCTATTGTTTCAGTTTTAACACATGAAATGTATCAATTATATACGCTTTAGGTTTCCTTAAAATGTTCTGAAGTCAGAGTTCACATACATGTGATACAGTCTTTGATCCAAACCAAGGGGATTTGCCTTCAAAATGCATGAGATTGGAGGTCATTCCCAGGAGATTCTTGCAGACATATTTTTCTTTAGTTGCAAATGAAACATTGTTGAAAACAGCCATTTTTAACTCTACTTTTTATGCCCCCCCCCCCCCCCCCCCCCCCCCCCCCCCCCCCCCCCCCAAGGGTGATATTGATTTGCAAAAGTCGTTTAAGAATTTTGAATGCCATGAGAATGTTATTGATATAATATATGCATACATGTATCTACTACAAATGCCTTCTTGACATCACAGGTTGTACATCATACTCTGAAGGATGTTTCAAAGACTGCGGAGTGGAAGCCAGGTGTGGAGACTGCTACATTTAAAGCTTCTGAACGGTCCACTCCTCGTAGATCTTCCTCTTGGATGGACACAAATGTGGGGGTGGATCAAGTGTTAGAAATTGCAGTGGATCCAGTCTTCCAGGAGAGCAATATCATACAGATGTATGAAAGATTACTAACAAGGTATCTGTGCCTGTATGGTTTAAAGTAAGAAGAACCCTATTGTTTTTAAACGTGTTTCCTTTTTAATTTTTACTCAAAACTTTTTTACTATTTTATATGACTTATTCCTTAGATATAACCAATTTCGCAGTATACATTAAACATCACTTTAAATCACATTTGCTAAATGTTATCATTTGTGAAAGGAAGTAATCTCCACAGGAATTTTTCTAAAGACTACAGTTAAACTTCAGTATCTCGAACACTGATGTATCTCGAATACCATGGATATGTCAAAGTGATTCAGAAGGTCCCAACCACTTATTCTTTAAGTATTTTACCCTTGATATCTTGAATCCACGTATATCTCGAAAGTTTTTTCTTGGTCCATCAAGTTCGAGATAACGAAGATTAACTGTATGTACGATACCTAACACCCTTTCGGGGCCCTTATAAAACTCTTTGACAGATTAAAAAATAGACGAAGTCTTATATTTCATAACAGAGATTGTCTCCAATACGTTATCTGTAATATCACATTATTGGTATATTTACAGTCATTTGGAGTACATAGTATATAAAGTGATGCAATTTCTCAATTCTGATGAAATTCAGCGATAATGTTCATTTTTGTGGGTGTTTTCGGTGTATGCAAATGATTTTTAATTTTACCGGACATTCATTCTGATAAACAGCCTAGCTTTACCTGACCAAAAATAATTTTACCACACCAAAATTTCTAATGTGCAAAATTCAGTCTTTGCACTTAATGTTTCTGGCTACAAGCCTATAGGATACGTGAGAGTACAAAATTTGGTAGCCCAAATGAGATTTTTCTAGCCCAAATGCTGCGTAGGAATGAGTCAACATGATTCGAAATTTCAAGTTTAAACATTTTTACAGAGTATTACAATACATGTTTAAGACAAGAGTTACAGCTCTCTTTCAACTTCCAATTCTGTCATTTCACAGTCTCTTTCTTCAGAATCCTCCAATTCTGATTCTTCTAGTTCTTCATAATCCCTCTCATCCTAATAAAGGTAAAAACAAGGGTTATTAACTAATGCTCAATCATATATTCTGACTGTCTGAGGCAGTCAAAGTGGTTATTACTTTGGCGCAAAGTGGTTACACCATTTACTGTTTTCGTGTTCTCTTACAGAATCAATTCTATAATTATCTGAGACAGACATGAACTTACAATTTGCATTGTTTTCCTTTCTGCAGCAGATGCAAAATATGAGACCATCATTGTATTCAAATCAGGGCCGGTTCTCCTGCCAAGCACGCTAACATTTTTTTTTTGGTCACTTGTTTCCTCACACTTCTTCTTAGCGCCAACTTTCTCTGTCTCTGTAAAAACGGGTTGTTTCACAAATTTCCTACGAGGAATTTCACATTCTTTATATTTTAGTAGGGGAATCATAATCCCCACCGGAAATATATTACTGGCCCACAGGGCATGCCCGGCATGTCAATAATGTTTGGTAGCCTATTCTAGATTATACTAACCAAGGTTATCGTCATGGGCCTACCACTTAATTTCAAAGACTGAAATTTTTTTATCATTCATATATGTACCCTGATTTACTTTGCGTATACATGTTTATTTGGAAAAACTGAAGTAGTTTAACATGTTTAATACTGGAAATACTATAAACAAAACAAAAACACAATACTGGATTTGGTCAGGAATTATACAAACTTTTACCAGATCGATCCATTTTTTACCGAAAATGTCAAACAGTCCAACATATTTCGCATAGTCTGGTTTTTCTTTTAGAAAACATAGAGCACAGCTTTGGATAAACAATAAATTTAGATCATATGTATTCACTGGAAAGTTAAATCTTGGAATGTAAAATTTGCCAAAGTCTGTGCTCAATGTTTTCTAAAAGAAAAATTGTGTAAAAATAGCCATTTTATGTCAGAATACTGAAAATAATGGCATACACTGTAACATGTTTGTGGTGTCATTTCTCTGCTTCTTTGTCATTTGGATCATACTGAGAATAGGTACTGAGTTGCGATTCAAGCAGAAAGTGCACTTAATTTTGGAACAAAAGTACAAACATCAATTTGGATGGGCCTTATACATGTATATAGTCCTTTGTTTGAGACTGGCCATGATTCATTCGAAGGCTGAACTGAATATTCTTTTGTTCCTTTCTTTTGTTAACAGACACTGGTTTCGAGAGGAAAATGGATGTTGTTGGATTCTAGAGTCGGATATAGAGAAGCATGATCATATGTTTTACCTTTTACAACCTCTAGAGGGTATGTACACATGTACAATAGACACAATCTGTGAGAATATCTCAAACGCTAATAATTCATTAAGAATATTGTCCACCAACACACAGTTCTTTAATTTAATAAAAGTCCTAAGTTTGTTTGTGTTCTGGGGTAAACAATGGAAACGTGGGGTCACTCTGGTAACCTATTCCTATTGGTCTGTGTCCATCATTCATCATTAATCACTCTGGTAACCTATTGTTATTGCACTCTGGTAGCCTATTGTTATTGGTCTGTGTCCATCATTCATCATTCATCACTCTGGTAACCCATTGCTATTGGTCTGTGTCCATCATTCATCATTAAACACTCTGGTAACCTATTGCTATTGGTCTGTGTCCATCATTCATCATTAATCACTCTGGTAACCTATTGCTATTGGTCTGTGTCCATCATTCATCATTCATCACTCTGGTAACCCATTGCTATTGGTCTGTGTTCATCATTCATCATTAATCACTCTGGTAACCTATTGCTATTGGTCTGTGTTCATCATTCATCACTCTGGTAACCCATTGCTATTGGTCTGTGTCCATCATTCATCATTAATCACTCTGGTAACCCATTGCTATTGGTCTGTGTCCATCATTCATCATTAAACACTCTGGTAACCCATTGCTATTGGTCTGTGTCCATTATTCATCATTAATCACTCTGGTAACCTATTGCTAATGGTCTGTGTTCATCATTCATCATTAATCACTCTGGTAACCCATTGCTATTGGTCTGTGTCCATCATTCATCATTAATCACTCTGGTAACCCATTGCTATTGGTCTGTGTCCATCATTCATCATTAATCACTCTGGTAACCTATTGCTATTGGTCTGTGTCCATCATTCATCATTAAACACTCTGGTAACCCATTGCTATTGGTCTGTGTCCATCATTCATCATTAATCACTCTGGTAACCTATTGCTATTGGTCTGTGTTCATCATTCATCATTAATCACTCTGGTAACCCATTGCTATTGGTATGTGTCCATCATTCATCATTAAACACTGGTAACCTATTGCTATTGGTCTGTGTTCATCATTCATCATTAATCACTCTGGTAACCCATTGCTATTGGTCTGTGTTCATCATTCATCATTCATCACTCTGGTAACCCATTGCTATTGGTCTGTGTTCATCATTCATCATTAATCACTCTGGTAACCTATTGCTATTGGTCTGTGTCCATCATTCATCATTCATCACTCTGGTAACCTATTGTTATTGGTCTGTGTCCATCATTCATCATTAATCACTCTGGTAACCCATTGCTATTGGTCTGTGTCCATCATTCATCATTCATCACTGTGACTCTGGTATTAACCTATTGCTATTGGTCTGTGTCCATCATTCATCATTCATCACTCTGGTAACCTATTGTTATTGGTCTGTGTCCATCATTCATCATTCATCACTCTGGTAACCCATTGCTATTGGTCTGTGTTCATCATTCATCATTAATCACTCTGGTAACCTATTCCTATTGGTCTGTGTCCATCATTCATCATTAATCACTCTGGTAACCCATTGCTATTGGTCTGTGTCCATCATTCATCATTAATCACTCTGGTAACCTATTGCTATTGGTCTGTGTCCATCATTCATCATTAATCACTGTGACTCTGGTATTAACCTATTGCTTTTGGTCTGTGTTCATCATTCATCATTAATCACTCTGGTAACCTATTGTTATTGGTCTGTGTCCATCATTCATCATTAATCACTCTGGTAACCTATTGCTATTGGTCTGTGTCCATCATTCATCATTAATCACTGTGACTCTGGTATTAACCTATTGCTATTGGTCTGTGTCCATCATTCATCATTAATCACTCTGGTAACCCATTGCTATTGGTCTGTGTCCATCATTCATCATTAATCACTCTGGTAACCCATTGCTATTGGTCTGTGTTCATCATTCATCATTAATCACTCTGGTAACCTATTGCTATTGGTCTGTGTCCATCGTGCATCATCTGTCGTGCGTTAACAATTGAACATTTTCAACTTCTTCTTGATAACTGTCCTTCCATTCCTTTTTAAATTTGGTATGAAGCATCTTTTGGACAAGTGGGACGTGTTTCATGTTTACATGTGTTCCTATAGTTAAGATATTTATCTACAATTTTGGAACAATCACAGGTTATTTTATATAGTTTTATGTATATCTTTGGATATTTTATGTTATAATTACCTGTTTTGGGTTCATGAGGGGTAGTAATTATATTGGGGAATGTTGGATATTTACATTTCATGTTATGGCTGCCATTGTCTGTTTTGGAGTAGAGATTTTCTCTTCATTTCCGGTTTTGTGCCAGAGACATTTGCATTTCATATGAGATAGGGTTTACTATATGGGTCGTCTAATGTCATTCAACAATTTAAGTATAAAGACTTCAATGTTGTTCATTACATATTATAACCAGTATTACCTGAAGGAACTACATGTGTTTATTTGTTTACTTTATTGTTATTGGTAATATATTCATACACACTCAAACAAGTTAGGTTAAGCTCACATACACAAGGTATGGTGACATTTATTTACTTCAAAACAAATGATTGACAAAAAGCCAGAATAATGTTTTTATCCACTGAGCTAAGCAGGGGTGTGGAAAAAGGAGGAGGGATTTATTTCTAATTTTATATTTGTATCTTTGGTGTACAATGTGATTGTGAGACAATGGGCAACTCCTCCTTAAAGAAAAGGTACATATGACATTCTGATAGTAGAATTCCCTACAATGAGTGTGTCGCTTTCCATTTATCAAGACCTTTTTAAGGAGGGAAATTTGATATGGATGAAAAATGGAAGATATGTACAACACTATTTTGAAATTGAAAACTTTCAAATTTACTTTATTTGGTTATTTAAAAAATGCAGTTTTAGTAGAAAGTAATCTGAAAAAGAAATTAAAAAACCCTGCTGGACTCGAACGCAATCTACAGATTTGCAGTTGACACGCTAACCTACTCAGCTGTGCATTTTTAAAAATCTAAAAGGAATAGACAGATATTGCTGATATTATAATTTAAGTCAGCCATTATGATGATGTAGTATACCTCCTTAACCTGTAATTTGTTTCCTCGTAGATGTGGATACATCATTACTTACCATTCTAAGTTGTTCAACTAGTGCTACCTTGTGCTCAACAGTAGAAAAGATGGTATCCAGCTATCTTCACTCACTGAGAAACTACATCTTCCATAGGAAATTAAGGGCAACGCCATTTGTTGACCTTAAAATACCCAGCAAGCACCACACCTATCGTGGATTTGAGACTTTGTCCTCCAGTGATGATGAAGAAGAAAGTAATGTTTTCCAACAGAAATTTTTCCAGCTCCACCCAGAAGAGAGGTCAGCTGTGATACAAAAGTCGGAGTCCATTTTGAAACTATCACCCGTCAAGGCATGTTGCAGACAGCGAACATTTTCTGACAATATGAGCATAAAGGAAATGTCCGGCAGTGATAAGTCACGTCCAAGGTCACAGACTCACCCCCACTCAAGTAATTCAGCACAGGAGGTTCATTCCAAAGACAATAATAATGTCACCAAATCAGTTAAAGACGCTGATAATATCTCCAAATCGACTTCCAGTGAATTGGTGCTAAATGACAATGGTGCTATTGTAACAAATACTAGAAACAAGACAGAGACCCCAGAACTATTGATCCAGAATCACACTACCCCAGTGACCGCGGAGGAGGGGGACGAGTTAGACAGCGAGAGTTCAGAGCTCAGTGAATCATCCAGTCATCAGGAGGAACAACTGAACACAGGTAACTATTAGAATCATCAGGAGGAACGACCGAACACAGGTAACTAATAGAATCATCAGGAGGAACGACTGAACAGGTAACTATTAGAATCATCAGGAGGAACGACTGAACACAGGTAACTAATAGAATCATCAGGAGGAACGACTGAACACAGGTAACTAATAGAATCATCAGGAGGAACAGCTGAACACAGGTAACTAATAGAATCATCAGGAGGAACAGCTGAACACAGGTAACTAATAGAATCATCAGGAGGAACAGCTGAACACAGGTTACTAATAGAATCATCAGGAGGAATGACTGAACACAGGTAACTAATAGAATCATCAGGAGGAACAACTGAACACAGGTAACTAATAGAATCATCAGGAGGAACGACTGAACACAGGTAACTAATAGAATCATCAGGAGGAACAACTGAACACAGGTAACTAATAGAATCATCAGGAGGAATGACTGAACACAGGTAACTAATAGAATCATCAGGAGGAACAACTGAACACAGGTAACTAATAGAATCATCAGGAGGAACAGCTGAACACAGGTAGCTAATAGAATCATCAGGAGGAATGACTGAACACAGGTTACTAATAGAATCATCAGGAGGAACAACTGAACACAGGTAACTAATAGAATCATCAGGAGGAATGACTGAACACAGGTAGCTAATAGAATCATCAGGAGGAATGACTGAACACAGGTAGCTAATAGAATCATCAAGAGGAATGACTGAACACAGGTAACTAATAGAATCATCAGGAGGAACAACTGAACACAGGTAACTAATAGAATCATCAGGAGGAACAGCTGAACACAGGTAGCTAATAGAATCATCAGGAGGAATGACTGAACACAGGTAACTAATAGAATCATCAGGAGGAATGACTGAACACAGGTTACTAATAGAATCATCAGGAGGAATGACTGAACACAGGTAGCTAATAGAATCATCAGGAGGAATGACTGAACACAGGTAACTAATAGAATCATCAGGAGGAACAACTGAACACAGGTAACTAATAGAATCATCAGGAGGAACAGCTGAACACAGGTAGCTAATAGAATCATCAGGAGGAACAGCTGAACACAGGTAACTAATAGAATCATCCAGTCATCAGGAGGAACACTTGAAAACAGGTAACAAATAGGTTTCAAGTCATTTCTCAAATTTGGGAAAGGTGATTTAAGAATTAAGTAGTGAAATATTTGGCAGATTAAATTGTACTTTTTATTCCCTTACAACGAGATGCTGAGGAGATACAGAAATGTTGTTGTACATATGTATGTTTGTCATCTACAATATGGACAAGATTTAGAGAAAATTGAAACACGGGGGAGGGGGTGTCATTGAAATTTGCATTCTTGTTCCCCATGGTAAGTTGTAAAACCCAATAGATTATTAAGGTCATGACACACAGGAGGGAATTGCTTAATAAAATCTTTGTGGGCAGAATTCAAATAAAACCACAGATTCCCGCAGAACCGGGAATCATTAAACTGTGCCTGCTTGTTCCATAGGGTGGGTTGTCAAACACTGTTGATTTCCAAGTCAAAGGTCAAGGCCACTGGATGGATATGTTTGCTTTTTGCGTCATGATATCATATATGATGTGTTAATTGTCTTATAAGTGAGTGCAATTATATATATACATTATTGCGAGGGGATACTCTAGTCATTTTAATAAATTTTGAGAACGACGAACTAGTGATTGATGTACAATACTATCAGTATTTATTGCACTGAAATTATATTTGCATGATAACAAAGTTTATGTAACAAATTTTAGATCATGATGAAAAGCGTGCTAGAGAAGTGGCAAAGAACACAACATTGGCCAACCAAGTGGCAGCCGAATTACTGGCTCTGGTAAGCTTTCAGTAGATTCACATTATATCCTACACAACATACACCATCTAAATTGTGATGATGTACTCTTTCACGTAATAGACCGTTGTATAAAATTTGATATCAAAATGTCCTTTACATTTTGTACATGTATGTATACAATGTACCTGTATTTATGTATTCACCATTAATCTTGTTTATCTGAACAAAATATACAGTATAGATGGGGTTTTATGTTTGTTATTGTGATGTCTGTTTTGTGAGACTGGTCATCTGATTGTCCAGTGGTATTTTGTTTTGTGAGACTGGTCATCTGATTGTCCAGTGGTGTTTTGTGAGACAGGTCATCTGATTGTCCAGTGGTATTTTGTTTTGTGAGACCGGTCATCTGATTGTCCAGTGGTATTTTGTTTTATGAGACCGGTCATCTGATTGTCCAGTGGTATTTTGTTTTGTGAGACTGGTCATCTGATTATCCAGTGGTATTTTGTTTTGTGAGACCAGTCATCTGATTGTCCAGTGGGATTTTGTTTTGTGAGACCGGTCATCTGATTGTCCAGTGGTATTTTGTTTTGTGAGACTGGTCATCTGATTGTCCAGTGGTATTTTGTTTTGTGAGACTGGTCATCTGATTGTCCAGTGGTATTTCGTTTTTGTGAGACCAGTCATCTGATTGTCCAGTGGTGTTTTGTGAGACCGGTCATCTGATTGTCCAGTGGTATTTTGTTTTGTGAGACTGGTCATCTGATTGTCCAGTGGTGTTTTGTGAGACAGGTCATCTGATTGTCCAGTGGTGTTTTGTGAGATTGGTCATCTGATTGTCCAGTGGTGTTTTGTTTTGTGAGACTGGTTATCTGATTGTCCAGTGGTATTTTGTTTTGTGAGACCGGTCATCTGATTGTCCAGTGGTGTTTTGTGAGACTAGTCATCTGATTGTCCAGTGGGATTTTGTTTTGTGAGACTGGTCATCTGATTGTACAGTGGGATTTTGTATTGTGGGACTGGGCATCTGATTGTCCAGTGGGATTTTGTTTTGTGACTTTTTGTTATTTTTTCATAGTCAGGTGACTTAATTTTTGAACAGTGGCATTCTACAACATCAGTGCTTTTGGCAGATACAACTGTGATCCGAGTCTAGGAATCTGATCAATATTATGCCCCTGCTAGGGATGAAGGCTCAGCATTTAGCAATATCTTATTGGTATTTCCTGCTGACCAGTACAAAATGCTCTGAAGGATACATGCAATAACTTTTACATGACCAACACAAAGGAATTAGATTGCTATGACTGACCACAAAGAAAGAAAAAAAACAAGGTTAAGTCACCTTGACAATAACTTGACTACAAAAAAAATAAAATGACCAGTCACATGATCAAAATATAACTTGGCAATCAGGTGACCAGTCACATGCACTACAGACATGTAATTTTAAGAATCACAATAACATACAAAAAAACATCTGTTTCTGTAGGTCCATAGAGTCTCAAACTTAGATCTGAAGGCGTCTCCACAGCAACAGCAAGACTCAACAGGAGGCTGGATGTAAGTGTTGAAATTAACTCAAAACTCCGTAGTTTAAAAGTCAATTTCAAATCGTAGTCTTGCATGATTTACCTAAAAAGAAAATTCATTTATGTACATGTATTTGATATGTAGAGCTGATATCTATGCTCATGACAAAGTGTGTATGTTATAATGATTTGTATAAACTGATAATCTGTCTGCTGAATATTATACAGATGATGAATTTAAGATAATACAATGTCTCTGATCATTTTACTTTGTGTCTGTGTAGGTTTTGTGGCTTCGAGAGTGACGTGGTGATCATCAAACGTCAATTTCACAACATTAACTTGTCGGGAAGGTTTGTAATCCTGTATAACACAACATTAACTTGTCGGAAAGGTTCTGTATAACACAACATTAACTTGTCCGGAAGGTTCTGTATAACACAACATTAACTTGTACAGAAGGTTCTGTATAACACAACATTAACTTGTCCGGAAGATTCTGTATAACACAACATTAACTTGTACAGAAGATTCTGTATAACACAACATTAACTTGTCTGGAAGGTTCTGTATAACACAACATTAACTCGTACAGAAGGTTCTGTATAACACAACATTAACTTGTCTGGAAGGTTCTGTATAACACAACATTAACTTGTACGGAAGGTTCTGTATAACACAACATTAACTTGTACAGAAGGTTCTGTATAACACAACATTAACTCGTACAGAAGATTCTGTATAACACAACATTAACTTGTCTGGAAGGTTCTGTATAACACAACATTGACTTGTTGGGAAGGTTCTGTATAACAACATTAACTTGTTGGGAAGGTTCTGTATAACACAACATTAACTTGTCTGGAAGGTTTGTAATCCTATATAACACAACATTAACTTGTCTGGAAGGTTCTGTATAACACAACATTAACTTGTACGGAAGGTTCTGTATAACACAACATTAACTTGTCCAAAAGGTTCTGTATAACACAACATTAACTTGTACAGAAGGTTCTGTATAACACAACATTAACTTGTCCGGAAGATTCTGTATAACACAACATTAACTTGTACAGAAGGTTCTGTATAACACAACATTAACTTGTACAGAAGATTCTGTATAACACAACATTAACTCGTACAGAAGGTTCTGTATAACACAACATTAACTTGTTGGGAAGGTTCTGTATAACACAACACTAACTTGTACAGAAGGTTCTGTATAACACAACATTAACTTGTACGGAAGGTTCTGTAACACAACATTAACTTGTACGGAAGGTTTGTAATGGTCTCCTGTATCACAATACCACTACAGAGGAATGAAGAGATGACCTTGTAACCTTGTCATTTATCCTTTAAATTCAATATATAAGATGAAATATTATTTAATAACTAATATTATGTTTAACTATGTATTTCACTTGTATTATTATTTTTCTGATAAAATTTCAGTAGTTGTAGTTTATTTGATTGGCAATCAATACTGACTGAATTATTTTTTTTCTCCAGCTACATCGGAAAGGGCATTATCCAGACTTCCCCACAAGCTGTGATGGACGCGGTGAAGAATCCCAGGACCCGATACACATACGATGACAGCTTAAAGGTATGTCTCAGGACTGATACACATACGATGACAGCTTAAAGGTATGTCTCAGGAGTCGATACACATACGATGACAGCTTAAAGGTATGTCTCAGGAGTCGATACACATACGATGACAGCTTAAAGGTATGTCTCAGGACATAAGGAATATAGTAATTCATGTACCTCTTTCAATGATCCGGTCAGGAACACACAGTTGGTCGCACTTCTTTTACCTCCCGTGGGACACAACGCTGGTATTTTCGCATTACTCATTAAAATGGATGACCTTACGTGAGCTATTGAGGACCAGTGGGAATCGCTGTAAGTATTCCCGAAACTCTAAAGTGTCAGTGGTAATGGCAGTGCCCATTAAAATGTGTGTGTTTTGTTGTGCCTGTATGAAAGATTGGGGTTACAGGGCTCTGTTGTCAAAATCTTCACTTGAACACTACAGCTATGCTCTAGAGTGCCTCAACTTTCAGCCAACAAACACATCATTTGCATGCAGCCTTTATACGACTAAATTAAATTGAGTATGCAAATTCAACAAAAAACGAAAGTGGACCAGATGAAGGAGGAAAGAGATAAGTTACAAGGTATGTTTACATTTTGAATTAAATTAATTTCAAAACAAACTGACAAAGAAGTCATAAAGCATTTCACTGAAAGCTTTGTAACTTTTCAAAATCTTCGCTTCAAAAGCCATGTTTTTCTATGCTCCCAAACACTGGAAATAGGGGGCTTTTTCATTGGTTGAATATTGCAATAAGGAATGGTAAAGCAACCAATTACATAAAGAAGCTGAGATACACCTTCCAGCGAAAATATTGGCATTGTGTACCACGGGAGGTAAAAGAAGTGTGACCAACCGTGGGTTTCCAGTGATATCAATGACCTTGTTGTTTTTGCATTTGACTTAAAAAAAACAGTAGGATCTGAGATTGTTATATTAGGTACCATTCTTGACAACTTGAGAAAAATCAGATGAAAATGTGTTGTAATCACATACACAATGAATTTTGTTCGTATTTTCTCCTCCACTGACCTTTTACATTAAACTTTGAAAACCAATATGTACATGTATATCATTTTACCAGGTACCATTACTTCAAGTCTATTAAAGATTAGATAATAAAGAAATGAACTGGCAAGTTGCTATCCTTCTGCAACTCACCAGGGGACAAGAAATGGAAGAAACAGACACACTGTACATATTTACTGCATTAACACTGTGGTTTTGTGACAGTAAACTAAGATATTCGTTTTTCTATTTTCAGAGAGTGGATATTTTGCAGCATGTCACTGAAAAGATTAAGATAGGTAAGCTTATATTTCAAATCATGTAACAAATGTTTAATGCTAGATCATACAAGTGAGTTCAATAATGATTGGAGGAGGGATCTGAAATAGATTCAGATTTACATCAAGTATGCGAAATGTAAAGGAAATTATATTTTTTCAATGACCTTTATGTTTTGTTTTTTTTTCGTGTTCAGTTTACTACAGTAACGAGGTGCTACACAAATTTAAGAAATATAATTACGACTGGTGTGTGATCCAAAGCGAGAGACAGGATGGAGAAAAGCTGGTGTTATCTATGGAGTCGGTGGAAACTGACCTCCCTATCCCCGCCGGGGTCAACAGAATTAAGGTCTTAGTTCTTTGCTCATAATTATGTCTCCCCCTATAATGTCTCCCCTCTTCCAGGGGGAGACATAATGTTTTCGTACTTTCTGTCCATCTGCCTGTCAGAAATCCTTGTGACTGCTTCTCCTCCTGTATGGCTTAGCAGATAGAGTTGAAACATTGTACAATGTCAATGCTTCATTGCCATTTGTAGATTTGCATATTATCGGGACAGGAGGATCCAATTGTTATCATTAAAATTACAGTGGATCTAAGAGGGGTGGGGGTGTAAAATAGCTTGTGAACACTCCTCCTCCTATATGACTTATCAGATTGTCTTGAAATTTTGTACAATACTTTGTTGTCATATAATAATGTTCACTTTGTTCTGACCCAGGGATCTAATATTTTCCTACAATTTACAGTGGATCAAATAGGAGTGTTTTATAGCTTCTTTTTTTTTCATGTACAGTACCCGCAACGTTATTCTTGACATGATAAACGATAGAACACGATACACACACGATAGGATACGATAGGATACACACACGATACGATAGGAAACCTGATAAACGCAAAACACGATAAACGATCTTCACGATAGACCTGATAAACGCAAAACACGATAAACAATCTTCACGATAAACGGAAAACCTGATAGAAATGTTGTAAATTTAGAAGCAATTTAGACAGAACGAAATTTTGATACCTACAACATAATTACTTTATGTTGATAATAATACTGAAGGATTTTAATATTCATTATACACCTAAAACGTATAATTTCTTTAATACACGGTCCTACTTTTTAAAAAAAAATAATGTTGATTCAATTTTTTACGCCATCACAGCTACATGTAAAATCCGAAAACTAAACTATATAAGGTTTTTAATTAATATATAATTTATATTATTCAAATATTATTTGATATCTATGAATTTTTCCAGCGAATGTTTCTAAAATTATATTGTCACCTAACGTTTGATAGATTAATTACAAATTAAGGGAATTAACTATAAAATGCAATATAATGTAGTGATATCATGCTTCAGTAGCTCTCTTATTCTAATATCTATTATCTTGAATGTGAAATAAAACCGAGTAATATTTTGTGTGTAGTGAGGAGGAGGTTAATTTGCATCAAGCTCTAAGTTCACCGGTCATTCAACAATTACAATTATTTTCATCATGACCGCTTTAAAAACAATCCACTGCACTACACCAAATTTTCATGCATGTACGTTAGATATTTCTACACTATGAGTGATAATTGATAGTCATAAGTAATTGGAACATTTGTATTTGAATTGATATCTTAATTACAAAAAATAAATAAACTATGGAGGAAAAAAGCAAAACTCCGTTGTTTTTTTAATTCACAATTTTAAATGCTTAAAAATTTTTGGGTTTAGTATGTAAAAAAAAAATTGATATAATCATCAAAACCGGCATAAATTTTCAGTATCTACCCATACGACTATTGGTACATGTACAAGTGTACATGTACAAGAAGAAAAACCAACGACTCGTGCCCAGTTGAACAGACTTTTGGGAGATGCAACATAATTGCACCCTTTTAAAACTTAATCTTCTAAATGTGTGAAATACAATGTCCCTGAGAATGTTTGCAGTCAAAACACGGGTGATACACAGACGCACACAAGTTCAGTAGTTGGTATATGAATAGAATACAGGTGGAAAAAATCGAAAGAAAAAGAGCCTTTATTAAAATATATGTAATAAACAATGTAATTTACTGATTTTTCCTTTCAAATCAGAACTTCCTATTTCTCTGTTAGTGATAATTACAAATAATTGTTTCTAAACAAACAAATATTTATGAACTTCAGATGAAGGGGCTTTCAGATTTACTGTCCCCTGTTTGCTCGGCAAACCACTGCCTACTTTTCATACTACTTAGAATGAAATTGTGATGAATTTTCACTCTCTCTGGACAGACAAATAGCTCTTCCTCTGCCTTAAAATCGACAGCTTTATGTTCTCTTTCAAATATACTGTGTTTCCTTGATTCCTAAAAATAGTTTCTTTAACAAAACAAATAAAGCTTTCGAAAAGTATTGTACTTTTTCATTAGATTTAATACACGATCCCGATAGTTTCCGAAGCTACACGATAAACGATTTTCACGATAAACAGAAAACCTGATACACACAAAACACGATATACGATAGACCTGATAAATGCAAAACATGATAGGATACACGCACGATAGAACACGATAGGAATGTCAAGAATAACGTTGCGGGTACTGTACAAGGGTATGTTCACTTTCCTACTATTACTTCAGCATAACAGGTATTATTTTTGTATCAAATACAACAATGACATTGATAACATCAATGTGTTATCTTTTTCTTCAATGCACAAAGTGCAGTTCATAATGTCTATGTTCCTGTTCATGCATTCTCCTCCATACCATGCAGTACATTAAAGGGAGATGGTTTCATTTGGAGCTCTTCCAATTTGGGGAGCTGGGGAGACATTTGTTTTTAACAAAAACAAATTATGTATCTTTGTGTTATTCTTTAAATTCCTCGTTCGCACATACAGTTAGTAAAATGATGCTTGTAATTGTTACAGATTCTTCCCAGTGGTTGGATTATAGAGCCAGTTATAAGGGACAACAAAACGGTTTCCTTGGTGACATATGTCATGCAGGTAATTTCACTGACAGGAGTCTGTTATGTTATTTTAAATCAAACACATATACTTGCATATAGTTATTATTAAATTCATTTATTTTCTGGATGGTAAAATATATCAAAAGGCAAGTCATGCAATATCTCTTATCAAAAGGAACCAGGGTTGAATTGTTAATGTATTGTACACATGTGTGTGGTGTGTATTCAGATGAACTATGGACTGTGTTCTGATGGAGCTGAAGATAAAGTCCTCATTGATGAAATGGTATCAAAACAGCCTCTCAGTATTGCCTACCTTCGGCAGTATCTCCGCCCGCCACTCGCAACAGCTCGCAGGATCTCTCCAACCAGGCTCACTCACTCCAAGAAAACATTGTAATGATGGTGTTCTAGTCTTTAGTTCTTTATTTTATACTGATTGTTCATAGATGTGTTCATGCAGCTAGTATTTTACCGGTATGTGTTATCGGCTGCCAGATGGTGCCAAAATATTTATTGTTACCATGGAAATATTAAAGAAAATGACAAGATGTGGAGAAAGTGACCTGAGAATTAGGGTAGTCACTGGCATTGTGGCCAGATTATTAACAAGACAGTGGAAATTTTTTTTTATACAGACAAGAAGTTGATAGAAATTATATTACATGGACAAGTCCACAATTTCAAAGGTGTTTTGAACATATGATGCTGGCACTTGAATGGGTGTGTAGTGTCTGTTTATTGTTTTACAGGGGGGGGGGGGGGGGTGCTACCTTGTTGTTCATAGCACAGGAACTTTAATTCTATAAACATTTATTATGGTATTTCAGAACATCAACATTTTGTAGTGTATGTACACTGTAGATGATGAAAAATGTCTAAAACATCAAATTGTTAAAAATAGGCAATATAACTACGTATGGTACTGCAGCCATGTAATGCCAAATTGTTAATGTCCATAATACATGCCAGGCATAGAGTAGCAATACAAATTTTGTGTTGATATACGAACCGTATATGCATGTTTATTTGTACGTTTCTTCAGAGACACTAATGCTTAAAATCACATAAGAATATTTTGTTGTATCTCTAGGCACCTGATCCCTCCTCTGGTATATTATATCCAGGGGTCCATGTTGCCCAACTCTCTATTTTGTATTCCTGATAGGAGTTTTGAGATTGATCACTGTTCGTTATCGTCACCTTTCCATCTTCATCATGTGTATCTTCACCTTTCCATCTTTATCATGTGTATCTTCCCCTTTCCATCTTTATCATGTGTATGCATTGACAGACGGATTAGGATTTGAAACTTTAGATATCATTAATTCTCATTCAAGATCTTCCAGAATTTTCAGAATTTTTTCTCAACAATTCAAAAAGATACGTTTAAATTAATAATATTTTCTGTAATATGTCACATGATTTTTATTAGCATGATCTTCAGTATAGAAGTACGAAGTGAACTTTTCCTGTGCTGTTAATCAGTAGGTTTCATTTAGGTTTCCATAGAAATAGAATCATGGGGAAATAATGAAAATTGTAAAGGAAAATCCTGATTGTTGAGGTCATTATAGGTAGACTTTTATAATGATACAAAGGCAAGAAAAGTTCATTTGTGGTGCATTAAAATTAATTTGATTAGATATTACAAAAGAACTATAACAGATGTAATTGTACTCACTAACATAACCCATAATGCTCCATTTAAATCTCATTTTACTTCTTATGAATTTTGCAAATATCTGATACTCTCTACGTGCTGAAAACATTTGGTATAAGATTTAATGGGTAATAATTTTCATATTAAACGAGAAAAAGAGGTTGGTGTGAAAACCTTAAGAAATAGCATTAATAGACTGACCCAGTGTAACGCAGTAGGTGGGACATGTGCTTTTTAAATATATGGGAAGTTTTTAATTTATTTCATTTTTTTTTAATGTATTGTGAATTAGTGAATTTGATTACATGTATTATATCTCTAGTTTTAGCGGATTTCATTAGGTCTATTATGTAGCTAGTCTTATTATATTAATGTACGTATACTTCTTCCATATTGTTGTTTTGAGAAAGAATCACAGGCCAGTTTGTAGGAGATGGGTGTACAGTCCGTGTTAGTTTACAGTCTTTCCTCCAGTTTCATACTTAGATGAGTCAGGTTTCCATTGAATGCTGTGATAAATAGTAAGTGCTTTATTATCGGGCTGTAGGCTGACCCACAGAGTCCATCCTTGTTTCATGTTTTATCATAACCGCATGTTGTCTACTCAACATCTCTGGCGACATCCACAAGGTTTTAAGCACAACATTCTTATATTCATGAACACGAGCTCTTTATGTCAATGATAGAAGTGCATATGACTGCTCTTTTGTGAATATTACTTTACGCAAATTATTTTACTAGTGGCGATTCATAAATAAAAAGTTGTGTGCAGTTTCTTTTTTAAATGGTGCATTTCGATCAAAATAGAAAAGGACTGGTTTGTTGAATTAATAACTTACCCTCCACACAAATATATAGATATGATATTTTGGTGTAATTTGGTTGTAATAAGTAAAAATATAAAATTCCTTAAAAATATATATATGAAATAAAGGACTTGTAAAATTTCTATGATGTTCAAATGTTGGAATATATTACACCTACCTCTTATATAACTCTATACAAATTCTACCTACTATTTAGACTTGATTGAGAAATCTTGGGAATAAATTACATTCAGTAAGGTAAATGGTATTCATTTTACTTATATAAATACATGTATATATTTAGTGTACATTTTAGAAGTTTGTTTGTAGCAAGTATCATTAAATCAAAACACCTCTTTAGTTACTAGTATGAGGTCAGGTTTTGTACCAGCGATTTTTGTGGAAAATCTTAGATAGTACTGTGATCTCTGTATAAAGAATTTCGAAGTTGAAGAAAATTATACATTTCTTTGAATGAGAGTCAGTTGCTTTATTATCATTGTTCATCAACATCATCATGTTGGTATACAACTAGAATTTTTTTTTTTTTCAAATACATGTGTCCAATAATACTCATAATGTACTTATGCCACTTGATGCTAGGCCAGTGCTACTAAAAAAACAGTCCAGATTTATTGTAACTTATTTTCATTTTAGCCCACCCAGTATTATTTTTTCTACAAAGTATATCTTGATTTCAATTCAGTCCTCTACATGTTGTGTTCACATACAGTAGGTGGTTTGTTTTGGGGGGTTTTTTTGTTTGTTTTTTTGCACCCTGGAGTTGTACATTGAAAAAAATAGAATCATGGTGATCAAATGTTGGCTAGTTTAATTTGTTGTTTGGTTGTTTTGGGGTGTTTTTTTTTTTCAGTATTTAGTGTGAACTCGTAGCAGTCTGGTCATTAGATATAAAATATACCACTAATGTGTTGGTATGTAGCGTAGATAATATACATTGTATATATACTGCATCAGTTTTGTGTAAATATGATGGGCATTGTATATATTGTAACAGTTTTGTGTAAAAATGATCCACATATACATTGTATAAAAATGATGTACATAGTATATATTATATCCGTTTAGTGTAAAAATTGACGTACAGTTATTGTATCAGTTTAGTGTAAAAATTGACGTACAATTGTTCATGTACATTGTATTGCAGTAGTTAGTACAAATATGATATACATTGTGTGTATATATATAGTTAGTGTACATTGTGTATATATATAGTTAGTATAGATATTGTTTATAGTAGTCAATCTGTACATTGTATATATATATATATATATATATATTAGTAGTTGATTTTTGTTATGCTATTTTACATTCAGTTTGTTACATTTGCAAATTCTTTATGACAAACTTTTGATGACAAATTCTTGATATTTTTATGATTGTAATCTCCAAACCTCAGATTCGTTTTAGTGGTATTCATTTATTTATTGAAGCTTTCTAAAGAAGGGTAACATTTTAAAAAATTCAGGAAATTCAAGAATAATTAATTATGCATGCAGTATATCAGAGTGCGCATTTCATTATTTATCAAAGCTTGTATGTGTATCAATATTTTTACATATATTATCTCATGTTTAAAACATTTTCTTGTATGGTGGGGATATTTAAACCGGTGAATATTCCTAAATATCATTTCCCTTATTTGACCAGTGATTAATTCGTGGGTAAACATTGTTTGAACTAGGAGGGATTTCTATAACTATTCCGAATTTAAAGATTATCATGTATTTGTGCAAATATGACGAGCTCTAGTCTACTTCAACTATTTACTTCAAAATTGAGCTCTCCCCAAACAAACTGTAATGTAGCACATCAACAAGCTGTGGAAAATTTGATTTCCGTTTGTCTGAGGTATTTTTATGCCTACACTGTAGTACTGCTTAATGTACACTGTAATAATAACATGTAAGGAATAGCTGTCTAGTTGTTGGGGTTTTTTATCACATGGTAATTTGCATAAAAGACAATGGCATTCATGCATAAAATTACCATGCATTCAGATTGATATATTTGCATCATAAACCAAAACAAAAAAGGCCAGACAGTTTTTGTACCTTATTACTGATTTATATACCCCTATAACTATAAAAAATAACTGGAAATAGTAATATTTTATTGTATTTTCATTCAAAGATAAGAATTATGTATATGCAGGCCTTGCCAGGCACCCCAAATGACATGTATATGTTATTTGTTGAAACATGTATTTTATTTATGGTAAATAGACAAACACATTGGTATTTTACACCTCAAATCAAAATAAATTATAAATTCATATAACGCATTGCTACTCAAACAACTATGCTTCACAATTTCACCACATGCATCTGACAGGTTTTCAAAAAAATTTCACGTCATTTTTTCACTAGTTTTAAGGTGTGTGATCCATGGAAACAAAAATGCAATACTTATTTCGTTATTTTATCACAAATAAAGACTGTATGATGTAAAAATTAATGATACATTACAGTTAGCTTATAGTTTTTTTATCATGTACTTGTAGCTTGATTGTAGCCTGAATACTTGGGACTGTTATATGTTTGCTGTGTACGACTCTGAATGTGTGCGGAAAATACTCGTGTAACAATTCTGTGGAAGATTTCCGAGTTACTGCCAGTTTTAAGCAATAAATTAGATATTTCGCTCATGTAAGCCATTGCTTTAAGTTTTCAGTTCTTGTTTTGTTAAGTCATTGCTGTTAAGTTCCTGTGTACAAATAATTAGTCACAGCTGCTGACATCTTGGGTATCAGGTTGCTCAAATTATTAATTAAAGCAAATGTAAAGGAATTTTCATTTCTTTTGTGTGTATTTTTATCCTCTCGCAATTCATTGCAAGAAGGGGTATAGTTATGGGGCCTTTTATGAGTGGGCCAGTGTGTGTGTGTAACAATGGGATTGTATGCAATTTACAGGCCACATTTGTATTGATTGATTGATTTGATACTTCACATATAGCATTGTGATCGAAAGAGGAAGAATCTTGTTGATTTTGGAGTCAAAAGGTCAAGGTCACTTAAATAGCTGGTAGAGACTGGTCTGAGGGGTTGTGTCTGCCCTGTGAAGCTCTTGTTTTCTTTGTCTTGCTCTCTGATTAGAATACTGAGAGTTCTCTGATATGACTTGGGAGGATGTGGAAGGCTTTATCGTTTGTGATGATGACAGGCACTTACGTTACAAACAAATTCCCAGACATTGAAAATCACGTACATACACTGGGTAATTTTGTAATGTACATGTATGCGATTCATTTCTTTGTTATGTCAAGCGTTTGTGATTCAGCGCTTAGAGTAATCAAACGATGTTAAGAAAATCTCAAAACACGAAATGATAGGGTTTCCTTTTAAATCGAATTGGCTGGCTGTATTGGTCGTATGGAGCACCAAATTAACTCAAACTAATATAATTGAAGATCTTTAATTATTTGAAGATTTCATCTTCAATTATTGCGCGCAATTCAGTTGATGCGGCACATCAATGTGGAGGAATTGTTGCTTGCAAAATTTTATTTGGAGCTCGGTATAAATGATTTGATCTCTTTAATTGAGTTGAAGAGGTCTATGGAGCGCCAAATTAACATAAATTCAAATAATTGAAGATATCTTCAATTATTTGAAGATATCATCAATTCATTTGATGCGCGCAACAATTGAATTAAAGATCTCTTCATATAATTAATGATATTTTCAATTCTGAATTATTGCGCGCATTAATTGAATTCATGATATCATTAATTCTTCAGCTGAATTGATGCGCGCTTTAATTGAATTAATGATCTCTTCAAATGAATTAATGATATCAACAATTGAATTGATGCGCGCTACAATTCAATTGAAAGAGAGCAATAACTGATATAATGCGTGCATTAAATCAATTGATGAGAGCAATAATTGAATTGATGCGCGCATTAATTCAGTTATTGCTCTCTTCAATTGAATTAATGATATCTTTAATTCATTTGAAGAGAGCAATAATTCTTTTAGAAAGAGCAACTATATAATTAAAGATATCTTCAATTCAACATATCCACAATTGAATTATTGATATCTTTAATTGAATTGTTGCTCTCTTTAAAAGAATTGATGCGCGCATTAATTCCTTATACAAAAGCATTGTAAATGATTTAAAGATATCTTCAATTGAATTAAAGAGATCATCAGATTATTTATACTGAGCTCTAAATTAATTATGCGAGAAATATTTCTACTAAATTGATGCTCTCATCAAATGAATTGAAGAGAGCAATAATTGAATTAATGCGCGCATCAAATCTATTATTGCTCTCATTATTTGAATTAATGCGCGCATCAATTGAATTGAAGAGAGCAATAATTGAATTAATGCGCGCATCAAATTTATTATTGCTCTCATTATTTGAATTAATGCGCGCATGAATTGAATTGATGAGAGCAATAATTGAATTGAAGCGCGCATTAATTCATTTGATGAGAGCAATAATTGATTTAATGCGCGCATTAATTAAATTAAAGAGAGCAATAATTGAATTGATGATATCTTCAAATAATTGAAGATATCTTCAATTATTTGAGTTTATGTTAATTTGGCGCTCCATAGAGGTCTTTATCGTTTACAAGGCTTTTTATAAGAAATCCATGCGCTTTTAAAGAGAGCAACAATTCAATTAAAAGAGAGATCATTCATTTGTGGAAATGTTGAATTGAAGATAACTCTTATTAAATGACCTCTCTCTCTCTCTCTCTCTCTCTCTCTCTCTCTCTCTCTCTCTCTCTATGAATTATTGCGCGCATCAATTGAATATTTGCGCGTATTACATCATCAATTTAATTGAAGAGAGCAACAATTCAATTATAGCGCGTATTAATTTAGCAGAATAAGCAATAAATCAGAATTGAAGATATCATCAATTATTTGAAGAGATTTTTAACTAAAATGTCACGCGTATCATATGCATTGATGATGTCTTCAAATAATCAAAGATATCTTCATTTATTTGAGTTTTATGTTAACCTGGCGCTCCATGGTGTAGCTCGACAAGTTAACGCACAGGGGCTGATACCCATTTCGACGTTTCGGGTTGAAACCAGCTTAACCCCTGTGGGTTATCTCTTATTAACCCCTGTGGGTTATCTCTTATTAACCCCTGTGGGTTATCTCTTATTAACCCATGTGGGTTATTCTTTATTAGCCCCAGGCCCTGTGGGTTATCTCTTATTAACCCATGTGGGTTATTCTTTATTAGCCCCAGGTCCTGTGGGTTATCTCTTATTAACCCCTGTGGGTTATCTCTTATTAACCCCTGTGGGTTACGTCTCAACTGCTGATCTGTAGGTTCTTTTTTTTTTTTCAGATCACTTTCTACTAAAGCTGCATTTTTTAACTAAAGAAGGAAATTTGAATCTTTTCAATTTCAAAATAGCATTGTACATATCCTTCACTTTCCATCCATATAAAATCTCTGGTGTGTTATTCCTCCTTTTAAATAAAAATAACACTTGATGAATGGAAGGCGACACCTTAATTGTAGGGAATTCTACTACACCGCAGGTATTACCGAATTAACTATCAGTATACCGACTATTGGTGTAGAGAAATATAGTACTGTGGTCCGTTTTATGGCCTTGTGTCATGTCCGCTGTATATCGTCACAATCACTTTGGCTGTTACCTGAAAGGGACAAAAGAGGTGAGCCCATGTCTTTTAGAATTTGATTGTTGTCCAGCGACTTCCAGAATATTAATTTCTTTATCATTTTTCACATTTTATGAATACGTTGGAGCTAACGTTTGGTCGTCTGTTCAGATACGAACATCTTCTGAGTGGCTAGTTGACATACCCTCGGCAGGTCCTCGGAATTTGTTGTCATCGAACGCATGTCTTTTGACAATTATGAGGAAACGGCATCGGTGTGAAAATCATTTCTCGGATTTTTGATTGATAAACAGGTGCCTATGTCTTGAATACTGAAAAAAGGTGGATACAACAGAGGAAGCCGATATGAAATTCGTAGTTTTCTTTTTCACGCTCATCATTATTGGTAAGTTAATACTTATACTCTGTCTACACTTAAACTTAATTTAAACTTAGTATGTCTCTCCCCGAAATGATGAAGACACTGGGTTCTGACGAGGTGAATCGTGTAAGGAATATAAATTGAATATATGTATTTATATTTATTTTTGCAATATTACCTAGTATGAAATACTTTATTGGTAAACATTGTACATATATTTTGATAGAAAGTAAATATATAGTAAGGATCAAATTGCGATACATCCCTGTGCGCCAACAGAGGGGGGGGGGTGGCAAAAGATAAAAAAAAAAATGATAACCTTCCGCATATATATAATGTTTGCTCATACTTTTTAGTGGTTTATAAAACGAATAACATGTGATTCGCAGTACATGTAATTAAAATATAACCCAGAAAGCACCCTTATAATGCGAGACCCGATGTGACCTTAAAAGTTGACATGAAGATAGTAATGATCGTTGAATCTGAGAAAACTGCTATGTTATAATTAGACGGACGGATAAACACAAATTGAATATATTAACCCCCCCCCCTCCCGTCACAATAACCATAGGCGTAGCTTGGGTTATAATATTACCGAGGCAGGGGGTCTGGGGGCCCCAGAAGCTATCGACATTTTAACAACGTAAAAGGTTTTTTTTGGTTTTTTTACCGAGGCAGCTGCCTCGGTTGCCTCAATGGAAGCTACGCCACTGATAACGAGGAAAGTGAAACAAATGTTATGGGGATACAGAAATACTACTGTCTAGTAGGATTTATTTGTACATATGAAGATTGATAGCACGCTCGGGACATTGCATGATTATTATTACGAGTTTTTTATGGTGTTCTGATCAGGCCGCTGTTCTCACACCTTCACGCTTAGGGGCGAAATCTAAATTCAAATAGTGTGGGGGTGGGGTTAAAGTTTCCATAATAATATTACATTTTAATGAACATTTAATAGTTTTAATGTACACTTTCATCTCGTCCCTCCACCATCCCAATAATGAATTCCCAGTTGTAGATACACGTGTGTATAACCTGCAAATATGAATGACGCCGATGGATTTATTTTTTATTTTTTTTATTTTTTTTTTTACAACTGTCGTATCTTAGTGTATCTATATATCTCCATTTTTCTTTTAGAATAATTACCCTATCACAACATGCACTCCAGATCGGTAAATTACCACATACACGAGTACAATGTAGCCAACATCTCCATTTTTCTTTTAGAATAATTACCCTATCACAACATGCACTCCAGATCGGTAAATTACCACATACACGAGTACAATGTAGCCAACATGTGGCATATGCATTTTCAAAAAGGAAATAAATTTCATTTTTGAAAATACATGGGGGCATATAAACTGCGAAGCTTTATGAAAAGTGTGTTGGCGTGAAGCGTTGCTGTTTACACCTTCGTGTTTATTTTTTACATTTTTTCATTAATTTCTTTCAGAATTTTCTCGGTAGTTATTTAAAATAGTCGTACTACATTTCTCAAAATTCATACGCATATTCTTCACATTCATGAGGAAATGGCTATCATTTCAATTGGTAAAGACATCGATGCTAAAAACGTCGGAAATGTAAATATTAGATTGGGCGAACTTGACAACATCTTTTTCCCGAAAACAAATTTGTATTTTATTCCACAAATTGACAAGTTTGTATGAATAGTAATAACCTTATATATGAGTTTTGTTGTAACCAAGATAAAGCACTTAATGATTAAGTCTTCCACCTTGGTCTTGTGTATGACGCGAGAAAGCGAAGGGCGAAAACTTTGCGAAGAGGAAACGTAAATTCATTGAATTATTGTACATTTTACCTGTTAATCATTATTTCGCATGGCATATTGTAATAACTTGTTCCCGATCCTGTTGATTTGATCAATAAAAATGTTCAAAACAAGCGCGAAGTTGCGATATTTGCATCGCTCTGTTGCCTTCGCTCCTCCACCTTCATAATTTCGTACTTTTGGAACTTCGCCCTTAATACGAAGGACCGAAAGAGCGAGTGATCTGATCAGAACACCATATGCTCTTTTTTATTAATCGTTTTAATTTGATGACAATTTACTTTTAACTGACAGCAGAAGTATGTGGACAAATTCCGGGACAGTCCCCCGCGGACTTTCTAACAGCAAACCGAATCGACACCATTACTACCAGAACAGTTGTTGATCAGCAGCTGCCCGTTCAGTTGCCCGTAAATACTGCCGTCTCCCTGGATCCAGGGCGCCCTCTTCAGGTCGGCCCTGATGGACAATGTCCCACGTTCCTGTCCCGTTATGAGGGAGAAGTTCTTGTCATTAATCTTGTACCGGGTGCTTGTGATATGTAAGTTTTCTGTACAATGACGCTCACAACCAAATCAAACTCCAGAGAGTGTTTGGATATATCTTTTGTGCCGATGCTTGAAAGCGAGCACTGTCACGTGTAGTATTGTACCCAGTGAAATTTAATGTCTATCTTTATTTACTTTTTGATAGGTTGATATTTGTTCAAGACCAAACACATTTGTTTCCAGGAGCAGCGGAGATTCTCATGAATACAGGTGCAGGGTGGGTATCAAACAAGTAGATGTACAAGTAATCTAATGAATATTAGTCTATTATCCTAGGTCACGTGTAGAATTTTGTTGCAGACGAATTATGTTGCCAATGGTAACTTTCCGTGGTAACAGTTCTACTAACAGTATAGCCACGGGTTGTCCCATGATTCCACTACGGTACCTTGGACCAAGGGTTGTTCTGGACACCGTACCAGGCCGCTGCCAAATGTAACTCTCTCTCTCTCTCTCTCTCTCTCTCTCTCTCTCTCTCTCTCTCTCTCTCCCTCTCTCTCTCTCTCTCTCTCTGTGAACTCCTCCCTCTCTCTCTTAGATCATTCCTGTAACATCTCATTCAACCCCCCTCTCTCTCTCTCTCTCTCTCTCTCTCTCTCTCTCTCTCTCTCTCTCTCAGATCATTCCTGTAACATCTCTATCTGATTTATTTTTCAGAG
>NC_079168.1:38872623-38945123 GCF_947568905.1 Ostrea edulis
TATTAATTTGCCCTCATTACGAGGAATTTCGACATAGATATATCAAAAAGTATTATTGGCAAAAACCATCTGTTTTCAAATTTGTACAATTATTAAGTGTTCATAATGTACACGATTAAGTCATTCTCCGTTGCTTGCTTGAATTAGTACACCGCCATACAATGTCATTTTTATGTATTTATGAAATTGATGTGATAAGACATATGTCTTAAGCAATAAAGAATATAACAAATGAAATCTGTATTCATCGGTGAATAGAATATTGGCCCAGTCCTGTATTCTGAATCGCAGATGTCGTCTGCATGCACCACGCTAGTCTGGCGATACGATGACGTTGAAGCAGTCTTGGGCGCACCGCTGGACGTCTTGGTCTGATGTTGCGCTCGCGCAGACGATTACGCACAGTTCTTGGACTGAGTGGTCCAAATCCAGGAATGCTACGAGCAGTCAAACTTGCTGTCTGGAAACGATTTCTCAGGTGCACAAGTCTAATGTGGTTGTCCTGTCGACGCGACGTCACACGAGGACGCCCAGAACGTGGTCGATCCTGAGTGTCACCAGATTGTTGGATACGTCTCCATAATGACTGGATGGTGTTCCGATGAACTCCAAAGTGTCTTGCTACGATACTAGAATTTTGTGCCATTCCAGCTTAAAGCATCCCAACAGCACAATTACGTTGGTTTTCGCTGCGTCGTGGCATGACAGAAGGGTAAATTTTGTCAAAACTAAAGTGTTTCCCTTAACGAATAGTGTCCAAATAAACCTTTTACACTTCTTACTCCAAACAGTATTGGCCAGTAAAACTCGTGTGTACGAACACTTCAATAAACAACATGTGTTCACAAACCATGGAAAAGTCCGTGCATCTGAGTCGGGTACTATCCGATATTGTTCAAAAACATCACCTTTATTGATTGTTTAGATAATAGATATAGAAAAATTATACTAAATTATATGATGCACAATTTCTTTTCTACCCAGGACTAGTCTACATGAAAACCATGTCCAGGAATGGCCTATGTGAGAAAAACAACATCCAGGAATAATATATATGTGATATTGAAGACATACCCCGGATTTGTCTATATGTCTATTTGTCTATATGAAAATCATACCCAGGAATCAAAAACATACCCAGAGATCAAAAACATACCCTGGAGTTGTCTATATCAAAAACATACCCAGGAGTTATCTTAATCCCATGTGATACTGTGTTATCCAACAACGAATAGTGATCAAATTCCTATAAAGAATACAAAAAAGTAGGCAAACACGGACCCCTGGAAATACCAGAGGTGGGATCAGATGCCTAGGTGGAGTAAGCCTCCCCTGTCGACCGGTCACACTCGGCCGCCGTGAGATCGGGGAAACGGAGTAATCCATAGTCAAAATCAGTGTGTACATAACGATCTCAATTGGTATGAAATATGTAAGACACCATTTTACCCAATGACAATCAAATTATTGGTAAATTAGATCGTTATAACGACCATAAAATTTGCGAAATGCTGACTTAAAAAGAGACTGTTCAAACCTCTGTAACATCAACTTGTTTGTCAGTAGCCTGCCTCGATTTAAAAATTGACCATACACAGAACAAGCTCTTGCGTATCGAATCCCGTCTGGCATAAAGCTGAGTTGTTAGTTTGCCATTAAAACGTCGTCGATATATCCAGATGTCAAGTTGAAGGCCACAGCAAAATATTTTTTCTTCTCATGTAGAAGCTTTTGAACAAATTCCGTCTCGTAAGAATATAAAATCAAGTCAGCTAAACAAGGAGCACAATTCGTACCCATGCAAATTACAACTGGCTGTTGAAGACCATTGTCAATGAAGAACTCCAGCATGTTTTTGATATCAACCTCGGAGTACTTGTGCGTAGAATCAGAGTGGTGTTTAACAAAGTAATTTTTTTTTAATGACTGATCACAAGATGATAATATTTTCCCTTTCCATTTTTATTGAAGAAGCAACTTTCTATGATGTCAAAAAGTCTAATATTTAAGTTATTGTGAGGAATGGGCTCGGTAGAACATCTAATGGATCGAGCAATGTATCTTTGTAAGGATTTTTGTAAAGTTTAGGAACCCAATACAGATACGGTAACTCATATTCATTCGTCCCATTGACTGGGATATTACATGTGTTTAAAACTGAAGCATGGTTTTGAAGAATTTCATCTTTTAATTTAGGGAGTTTGGGAGTATAAGTAGGATTACCAAATGTGGTATAAATGCCAACTTTGTTTAAAATAACCCTTACAAACAAAGACAATGCTGTTGGAAGCTTGTCAGCTGGAACCAAATCACATATCTCATGTAACCAATCTAATTCTTTTATCACTTCTGGTTTACTAAACACAGATATCATTAATCATATTTGAAGATATCATTAATTAAATTATTGCGCGCAGTACTTTAATCGATGCGCACACCAAAATCAATGTGGTAGAATTACTGCTTTTGGGGTTCGGTGTAACCGACTTGACGATATCTTTAATTTAATTGATGATATTTTTAATTATTTACAACGACTTTGAACAAGGAAATAACGCGCACATCAATTCTTTGAAAGAGAGCAACGATTCATTTAAAGAGATTTTTAATCTAATTATGGATGTGTTGAATTGAAAATATCCCTTATCAAATGATTGTTCTCTCCATAAGAATTACTGCGCGCATCATTTGAATTAATGATATCAATTGAAGTGGGCATTATTGCGCACATTAATTGAATTATTGAGTGGGTTAATTGAATTGATGCGTGTGATGAATTCAATTAATATGCATAGTAATTCAATTATTGCGTGTATTTATTGAATTGATGCGCGCATCAATTGAATTTTTTCTCTCTTCAATTGAATCATAAGCGTACATCAATTCAATTGTTCATATCATCAATTAATTTGAAATGAATATCAATTCAATTATAGCGCACATCAATTCAGCAGAATGATTAATGCTATCAACAATTCAATTAATGCCCGTAATAATTCAGATTTGAAGATATCATTGATCATTTGAAGAGATCTTTAATTGGATTTTTGTGCGCATCAAATGAATTGGTGATATCTTGAAATAATCAAAGATATCTCCAGTTATTTGGTCCCGTGGGGATCCGGGTTAAAATAGATCCTTAGTATCCCTTGCTTGTCGTAAGAGGCGTCTAAATGGGGGGGGGGGGGGGGGGGTCCTTCGGATGAGACCGCAAAAGCCGAGGCTCCGTGTCACAGCAGGTGTGGCACGATAAAGATACCTCCTTGCTCAAAGACCATAAGCGCCAAGCATAAGCTGTCTAAATTTTGCAGCTCTTCGCCGGCAATGGTGACGTCTCCGTATGAGTGAAAAATTCTCGAGAAGGACGTTAAACAAAAAACCAAGTTAAAAAAAAAAAACACATCAGTCTATGCTGTCGTTATTGTTTGAATTTTTTCAAGCCTAATATTACAAGCCGGGAACAAGCTTCTATAACTCGAATATTTGGGGGGGGGGGGGGGGGTCCAGCTACAAAAATGCAGAGACATATATACCATATGGTATATATGTCTCTGGAAAATGAGCTCAATGAGCTTTCGAACTTCTGTGGTCGTAAGCGCCACACCTAGTCAAAACTCGAGGCACTTTACCCCAAGCTGGTGACACGTCTATTTGAAAGAAAGAAAAACCCCGGGGAACACCCCCCCCCCCCCAATCAAAACAAAATTAAAAAAGAACACACACTCAAAGTCAATAAAAGTGTGCAATCGATGTCGCCGGCACTTTATTAGAAAATAAGCTATATCAAATCATAGGCGGACCGAAAAACACATGGCGTAGAGGGATCAATGCAGAGCTACAGGCCATCAAGAAAACATGGGGAGAAACCAAAATAGCCCAAGACAGAAAAAAGTGGAAAGCTACTGTGGTTGCCCTATGGCCCCCATGGGACGAAGTGGATTAAGTAAGTAAGTAAATCATATATTTTGTGTGCTATACATTTATGGACCCATAGCCTCCCTAGGCATGGTATACTTTTTATTTCCCCTTTACTTATAAACTTGGTAGGAAGCGTAGATACCCTAATTTTGTAACATACGTGACTATCGCCGACTCAATTGTTAAAATTGAACAAGCAAATATAAAAATCTGAGAGCGTGTTTTTTTAATTTTCTTTGCGTTTTTTTTTTTTTTTTTTTTTTTTTTTTCCCCTTTCAATATCTTTTATTTCTAGCTAACATACATTTGATATTTGGGGGTAATGTCTCCGCAGAGACCCCCGAATAATCCTCACCTAGGGTGCCAGGGGCCCCATGGATTGGATATATATATATATATATATATATACTGTACATATATGTGTTAACTATACATGTATGCATATTTAAGAAATATATCTTAAAGATTTACATGCTAGATAGCAATTTTTATTCAATTAAAAAAAAAGCAAAGTATATTTAGTCGTCAAAAGTATATCAGTATGCAAAATCTAATCTACACTTAATACATATAAAGCAATGATTGATCCATATTGTTGCAGGGGAGACACAATCACAAACAGTTCACCACTCCCCTAACAAGTACTGAGGAACAGGTCACCCTCAAGTACTGGTGGAGTGCTATTGTTGGAAACTGAATATCAAATACATAGTACATACAGATTATTGCAATACATGTGCTATAATATAAAGCATTAAAGTAACAAAGAAAGTCTCTCAAATAATTTGTGATCTAGGAAATCATACTTTGATTTTCTTAATGTTAAGTATGTTCTATAACAGTCTAATTTAACCTGTATCAACAGATTATTCACACTTTCAGTTTTGTTTTCAAGTCTTAACATCATTTTACTTTTGTAAATTCTGAAAGCAATATATGAAATCACAAAGTTAAATGTATGCACTTTAGGATTATCTTCATGAAAAAAGCCGAGAACAATATGTTTCCATCGAATGTCAATTTCAAGCACCATTTCAACAGTATTCCATATCTGTCTTACATTTTGACATTAAAAAATTAAATGTGCATTGTTTTCAATGACATCAGCACAAAATGTACAGTTTCTATGAACATCTTTTTTGCATTTGCTAAGTAGATAATTGTTGCATAAAAGATTGTGCAAAAGTTTGTAGTTAAATTCAGCAACATTTTTATCAACAACTTTACATACATTATTTCTATAAATATTAGTCCAGTCCGACTTTTCCAACATAAAAGTCTTTTCCCACATACTTTCCATATATGATCTTTGAAACTTATCATCAACAAAAATGTCGTAAAAGAATTTACAAGATTTGCCATTTATAGATTCAATTTTTCCATTTTTAAATAAAAACACGTTTTCTTTTTCTATATGGTATTTTGTCTTATGACTTATTTTATTAAAAACATTTCTTAGTATTTTATATTCACACAACCAGTTATGTTTGTTTGTAAGATTTGAAAAATCAGTAATATCCTTGAATCCAATTTCATTAAACAGATCATCTACTTTTAACACACCACTTTTCATCCAATTTGTGAAACAAAGTGTCTCATTTTTATAAGTAAATCTGTTATTTTTCCAAATATTTTGGGAAAATTGTAATGTTGTTGATTTGCCCTTAGCTTCATTGAAATATGTAATAATTTCTCTATAAAAATAGGGTATGTATTTATGTAACATTCCACTTTCACTCAAAAATGAGTCGTTTGTCTTTAATAGATAGTAAATATCATATTGATTCCTTTGACAGAAACTCTGGAAAAAGTCTTTTAATTTATGGCTGCACGATATTATTTTTGGGGTCCATGATGCTTTAAGCGCTTTGAATTTGGAGTTTAAGTCAACTATGTGTATTCCTCCTTTTAGTTTATCTCCTATCAGGGTGTTTCTTTTAATCCTGTCTTTCTTATTCCAAATAAAATTAAATATTATTTTATTTATTTCTTTGATAAATTCATCACCAGGAGTTGGTAATAAAGTTGCTGCATATACTAATTTTGATATTGCCAAAGAGTTTATTATGCAGCATTTTCCAAATATTGTAAGTTTTCTGGTTCTCCATGAATCTAATAATTTTTCTATATCTCTTCGATACCGTATCCAGTTTTTTTCAAAACACTCTTCTTTACTATGACCAATGTGGATACCTAATGCTTTAATTGAATTTTCATTTACTTTCAGATTAAGAATTTCTTTTTTTTGTTCCTTTAAGCTTTCCTAATAATAAACATTCTGTTTATCTTTATTTAGTTTTAATCCTGAATGTTTACAAAAAATATCAATTTGTAATGATTTTTCATTCTTAATAGGAATCGTACAGTCGTCAGCATGCTGAACTATTTTTATTTCTTGTTTCATTTCTTTGATCTTAAACCCATTTATATCTTTATTTGATCTAATATTACAGGCAAGGACTTCTGCTACAAAAATAAAAAAGCAGGGCAGACAATGGACAACCTTGTCTGATTCCTCTATTCATTTTACACGTTTTAGAAATCCATCCATTATTTTTCACTCTAAAAATAGGGTCTTTGTACATTATTTTTATCCATTGCATGAAACTTGCACCAAAATTAAACTTCTCCAGTGTTTTAAACAAAAATTTCCACTCCACCGAGTCAAAAGCTTTCTCAAAATCACAGAATAACAAAATTTGTGGGTCATTTGAGTTTTCACAATATTTATATATATCAAGGATAGTCCTTGCACTAAATCCAATAAATCTGCCTTTAATATAAGCAGTTTGGTCTTCATTGATTAGATTATCAACTACTTTTTGTAGCCTTCTAGCTAACACGAATGCTAAAATTTTGTAATCTGAATTTGTTAAGCTAATCGGTCGATAATTTTTTATCTTATCTCTTTCTCCCTTTTTATGCAGTAATGATAAAAGTGAGAGCCTTTGTGTAAAGGGCATATTACCAGTTTCAAAAGTGTATTCAAGAGTTGCATAAAAAATGTCTTTAATTTCATTCCAAAAGGTTTTATAGAATTCATTAGGAATTCCATCCATCCCGGGTGATTTATTATCTTTAAGATTCATTTTCTTTGCGTTAATATCATTTGTATTTCCTAAATTTTCATTCAATAAAAAGTTAACACCTTTTGCGTATGATTTTAAGCAGTGGTGTATGTATTACTCCATGTCGCCAGGTTATATTCTGTGATCATAGGGTCAATTAAACACCCAATGTATGGACAAAGATTTCGTATTATCTTTATGTTTTTGATCTATTTTGGCGCTAAAATGTTCAAAAACTTTGGGAAAATATTCATCAAGCGATATTTGGATGTGGCATTGAGACAAAGTTATCATTATTCTCAAAATTTTGCATTTCGATTTTAGAAATGTAACATACGATACAATAGGCCAATCCGAAAACATGAGTTATCTTTCCTTGATCCGGAACGTAGTACGCTTGCGTAACAGTAGGTTAAGACTTCCGGGTAGTATATTCGAGAAGCGTCATTATCAACAGTGCAGAAGGCCGCAAAGATAATGCTGTATAATTTTACAGTAACCACGCCAACAAATATGTTAACGTTAATAAAAGATCTCAATGCATAGGTTTACTTCATACACGTGAAAATAACCAACTTTGCCTGTAAAAATAATAGAAAATTAATGTTGTAAGTAGAGGAGGACACCCCCCCCCCTCTCCGATAGGATGTTCTATCGTTAAACTGATGTAATTTCCTACGACGGGCCTCTCCCAAGACGCAGTAAGATTATTCTAACTAACCCCCCCCCCCATTTTCCAGGGTTTCTCGTGTTTTATAACTGAAATTAGTATATATCATATATTGCATACATTTCCTCAGGATCTTTAGCCCGTGTTTTAATACAGTCAGATTTATAATAAAATATCAGAAGTTACTTGTTCAATATCAATGTAGTACATTCAGTGATGAAAGTTCTGCCACGATGTACGTCTAGGTATGTCGGACTGACACATCTGGATTCTGAAAATGTTCATCTCCTTCGATTGGTGAGTAAAATTTAACCCAGCCTGTAGGCCTACTTGTAATTGAAGCAGAGGCCACTGACAGATTTCCAGCTGTCTGCCCACAAATTTTATACAGTTTCAAATACAAGTATAACCATAAAGAATTTCGTCGTCACAAACCATCTTTAAACTGACATGCAATGCTTTGAAAATAAAATAACGTATAATTGAACACCCTGAATTTATAGTCGGCAAGAGTATGTACCTGTAAATACAGCCATTTTGAGTAAAATATTCGGAGTTTTACTCAAATTATTTTGTAAATTTGTGGCGAAAGGGGGTGTCTAAGTCTGTCATTGCAATTTCTTTTATGACACGATACGTGCCTATACATAATCAAGTAGATTTCAAGGGGGCTAAAACGAATAAAAGAGGGAAGATACAGAGACGTCAAAAGCATTGTATTAGGGGGGGGGGGTGTAAACTTACCTATCCCCCAGAGAGTACATTTGAGAATATGCCCCCCCCCCCCCCCTTCCGGGATCACACAGGTCTATGAAAAATAACTTATATCAGTCTAGCAATATTCAACAAAATTAATAAAAAATATTATTTAGTTACCTATTTTACTGCATTTTAAACATATCAGTTGATATTAACAATCCTAGCTTCATGCTGCAGTGTACAAAATGATTTGCACGTCCAGGTATTTTGGAGAGAGTTACCCAATGATTGCAATCTGGTTTATTTTTGAAAGAGTCGATTGGTGGTGGTGGAATAAATTTAGCCCTGATAAAACAATGAAAGCGTTGATTTCCTATTTTAATTGATTTTTTTTATTTTGAAAAGAGGGGGGGGGGATTTTATATGTATGCAAGATCTTCTCACCACAGACACTCGACGTTTTAAATATCTATAATAAAAAAAATTGCCTACAAAATAATTATGTCAGTCGTTATTGGATACATATGTAAACAAATGAATGTCTGGGTGATTTCCAATTTAATTTTTAAAATCCCCCCTCCCCCCGAAAATCACTCCCGACTCGATCAAGAAATTCTTCTTCTTTTTTTTCCATTAACATTTTCTAACTCACTCGTACAAATGATTTCAACTGTTCTCGATTTTGAACAGCGCCCATACTAATATAACTATATATATTATATATGCGCAGTCTGACTGTGTTACTACCCGGAAGTTGTCATATTCACACTAAATGTAAGAATACAAAGAGAGATAACTCACGTTTTCGGAAAGGCCTATAAACTTGTTATGAAAACGTATTTGCAGAGCAAATGTTATCCCTTTTATGAAAATCTCGTAGTGTACAGAGAATGAAAATATAAACATTTCTTTTGCGGGAGTCCTTTTGACCTCAAAATCAATAGGGGACATTTATGTCTTAAGTTTCACGTTAAATATCCATTCATAACACCGCGTGGTGGATTATAGGCCAATCCGAAAACATGAGTTATCTTTCCTTGATCCGGAACGTAGTGCCCTTACGTAAAAGTAGTTTAAGACTTCCGGGTAGTATATTCGAGAAGCGTCATTATCAACAGTGCAGAAGACCGCAAAGATATTGCTGTATAATTTTACAGTAATCATGCCAACAAATATGTTAACATTAATAAAAAAATTCCAATGCATAAGTTTACTTCATACACGTGAAAATAACCAACTTTGCATGTAAAAATAATAGAAAATTAATGTTGTAAGTAGAGGAGGACCCCCCCTCCCCGATAGAATGTTCTATCGTTAAAGTGATGTAATTTCCTACGGCGGGCCTGTCATGAGACGCAGTTAGATTATTCTAACTACCCTTCCCCCTCCCACTTTCCAGGATTTCACGTGTTTTATGACTGAAATTAGTATATATTATATATTGCATACATTTCATCAGGATCTTTAGCCCGTGTTTCAATAGTCAGATTTATAATAAAATATCAGAAGTTACTTGTTCAATATCAATGTAGTACATTCAGCAATAACAGTTCTGCCACGATGAACGTCTAGGTATGTCGGACTGACACCTCTGGATTTTGAAAATGTCCATCTCTTTGATTGGCGAGTAAAATTTATCCCAGCCTGTCAGGGCCGTAAGTAGGGTTCTAAATCAGGGGAGGCAGGGGATTGGGGGCCGCCGATTGACTTTACGACTGAAAATGACACTTTTTAAATCCCAATTTATCATGTTTGTGTTTCATTTGTACTATGTAAAGAATCGTAATATGGTGTCAAAGACAAAGGTGCTTGTCTTCATTTTAAACATATATCCTATAATATAACATTTATATAATTTTATTTTCTTTTTTGCCAAAAAATCAGACGAGGCAGTTGCCTCGTCTGCCTCATCGGCAGTTACGGCCCTGCCTGTACTTATTAGTGAGAGTCCACTGACAGATTTCCAGCTGACTACTCACAAATTTTATACAGTTTCAAATACAAGTATAACCATAAAGAAATTCATCGTCACAAACCATCTTTAAACTAACATTTACACATACAATTGTTTTGAAAATAAAATAACTTATAATTGAACGCCCTAAATTTATAGTCGGCAAGAGTGTGTACCTGTAAATACAGCCATTTGGGGTAAAATATTTGGAGTTTTACTCAAATTATTTTGTAAATTTGTGGCGAAAAGGGGGATCTAAATCTGTCATTGCAATTTCTGTTATGACACGATACGTGCCTATATATAATCACTTACATTTCAAGGGGGCTAAAACGAATAAAAGAGGAAGGATACAGAGACGTCAAAAGCATTCTATTGGGGGTTAAACTTACCTTCCCCCAGAAAGTACATTTGAGAATATACCCCCCCCCCCCTCCGGATCACACAGGTCTATGAAAAATAATTTATATCAATCGAGCAATATTGAATAAAATTAATTTTTTTTTTTATTTCATTACCTATTTTTCTGCATTTTAAACATATCAGCTGATATTTTAAAACAATTTCAGCCTCATGCTGCAGTGTACAAATGATTTGCACACAGAATGAACACGTTCAGGTACTTTGGAGAAAGTTACCCAAACATTGCGATCTGGTTTATTTTTGAAAGAATCGATTGGTAGTGGTGGAATAATTTTTGCGCTGATAAAACAATGAGAGCGTTGATTTCCTAATTTAATTGATTTTTTTTTTTTTGGAGAGGGGGGGGGGGCATGTTATGCAAGATCTTTGCACGTGTCGATCCTCATAAAAACCCGAGCTTTGAGTTGATGAGATACCATCATCTCTTGAGAATCAGAAGTTCTGTTCTGATTTCATACAAAATAATTATGGTAGTCGTTATTGGAGACATATGTAAACAAATGAATGTCTGCGTGATTTCCAATTCAGTTTTTAACCCCCCATTCCACCCCCAACCCCCGAAAAATCACAGCCGACTCGATCAAGAAATTCGTTTTTGTTTCCATTAACATTTTCTTACTCTCTCGTACAAATGATTTCAACTGTTTACGATTTTGAACAACACCCATACTAATATAACTCTTATAATATATGCGCAGCCTGAGTGTGTTACTACCCGGAAGTTGTCATATTCACACTAAATGTAAGAATACAAAGAGAGATAACTCACGTTTTCGGAAAGGCCTATACTGACAGTTTTTATGGAAAGGTATTCCAAAATAAGCAACAAAAACATATAAGATTCGGTATACATTTAATCAAAATGTTGGGAAATTAAACATTTTCTTTATATTATTATTGTAAACAGATTGTTAGAAATGTGCAGTGTAAATATGTTTCTTTCCATTTTTTGAATAGAAATGATGTGTTTATAGTAATGAAAGGAAAAATAAGAAACATACGTTACTTTCATTGTTTATTATAACAAAGAGCAATTCAGGTTTCAAAATATGTGTGTTATTTCTATAAGAATCATGAGCATTTATATAGCGAAACATCAATCTTTTACTTTTGTTTTAATCGCATATTTATTGCAAATTAATAAATTCAGAAGAAAAGACACATTTGGTTATATTTTTGCTTGTCTATGTTATATTTCTATGAAAATTGGTATTTCCAGTGATGACATACTTAACTTGAAACAATTTAATAAACGCATATGTTACCATATCTATTTTGAATGGTCGATAAACTATGATTTTGAAACGCTTTTATTGACATTGGGTGACAAATCTACAAAGCAATAAGACTGTGCATGGGTGGATTTTCATGGAGGGTAGTCGTGTTAAAAAAAATTCAAGCATGTAGGTTTTTTAAGGTACTGACTAAAACCCGGTCTCGGTCCCGGTCTTCGGTCTCGGTCCCGGTCCCAGATACTTTTATTTGATAAAAACAGAATATATCAGGATATTTGAGCCCCATTTCTCAATAACTTAGGTATGACATTCCATACCTGCATTCTGATAGTAAATTGATCATATTATTTTCTTCTTTCGTAAAATAATATGTTAAAACCCCGAGACCGGTGGGACCGAGAAATAAAAACAATGTTAAAAGCCGGTCCCGGTCTCGACATTTTCCCTCAATAGCTGCTTTAATCTACCTTTTCATAAAAAAAATAAGGACTTGATACTCAATGGCACCCCTTTGTATACATATATTTTTGATTTATTGTGTTTGTGTAGGTTTTTTATTCCAATATTCTTTATATTTATGTCAGAATCGAACTCAACTATACATGTACGTGACATTTTGTCCCAAATGATCGCGTTACACTACCTTTTCATAAGAAGATAAGGATGTAGAAGGGAAATAATATATATGTACTTATCCTAGTGTATTTGTTTGTAATTTACAGTTAGTTTATTTGTTCATTTATTTTATTCCTGTCAAAATCAGTTTTCAAAGATTCATGTTTTGTATTCCGAACCCGATCTCTTTATATGGGTATATATTTTACACACACACACACACACATATATATATATATATATATATATATATATATATATATATATATATATATATATATATATTTGTATATAACCAATAAATAATAACTATAAAATATTTCTTCCTTTCTTATTTGATACTTAGTTTTATTCAATCTAATTAAAATCAGACTTCTTAGATCCGCGCCGTATACTCTATGTAAGTATTATAGCGATTGTGAGTGTATCCTAGGATCTGATTTTAATTAGATTAAGTTTTATTTTATTTTTTTCATTTGTGGTTGTTTTAGAAACAATGCTTTAAAAAATCCACCCAATATATTTATAGTATCTATAAAAGTGTGTCATACATAGAGCACATGCTCACCAAAAATGTCAGATTCTGTATACTTATACAAAAAATACTCTCTGAGTTTAGATGTTCTTCAAATAATCTATGGTATGTTTTTACTGTAATATTATGTGGTAACTATATTTATTGTGAATAGCTATATACATATATGTACAAACATATACATGTATGTATTAATTATGCTGCACAAAAACTGTTTGCTTCCTATTTTCAAAATATCTTATATTTCAAATTGCATAAATTTGACATAAACTCACTTTACAAACAATGAAATCTACATTTATAAATATGCAAGACATACGTAAATTCATTTAAGAAATAAATTTCAGTTTTGAAAATACAAATAGGCCTACTGTTAGCGCTTCATGAAAAGTATGCCTGCGTGAAGCATTTTATACCCTCGTGTATTTTCACTAACCATTCAAAAGTTATCATTGACTAAGGTTAAAGATTTTCAAAAGTAGGTCAAATTTGAAAGGCGAAGAATTGCATGTAAAGAAAAGTCTTGTCACAAGGAGTACACATGTGAAATATGAAAACCCTCTCAACATGCATTCAAAAGTTATGCCAAAGGTGCAAGTTTTTACTGACAAACAGACGGATGGACCAAAAACTATATAAATGCGCCCGAATATCCGATTACAGGGGTATAACATTTGCTTTTCAAAAGCATTATTCTTGTATTCAGAATCTTTCTGGAAAGGGGCGGGAGAGGGGTTGTTGACAAGAGTGCACATTAATTTTGTTTCGCTATCATGTTTCAATAATTATGATAAAATTTAAGGACAATATTTGGTTGGGGTTTTTTTTCCATTCCACTAATGAACATAATTTTTAAAGTACTTCATACACCGTACATTCTGGACTCATATTTTGCACGTGCACTCTACTTTGTATTATTCTAATATTTACATAGAGGCTTTTCTTCCCTGATTATAACAACTAATATATCATCATAATTTAACAAGTTAATGCGATTCTCACGATACACTCGTAGAGAGAGAGAGAGAGAGAGAGAGAGAGAGAGAACAGTAACCCGCGTATACATGTACATATACAGAGACCCGGTTCGGAATACACCAACATTGAATTTGAAAATTTTATCAATCGTGTGGTCAGGTGTTACATATATATTATTTCTCTTCTACATCCTTATCTTTTTATGAAAATGTAATATAACGCGTTCCTTTGGGAGAAAAAAAAATCACTTAGTTGAGTTCGATTTTGACATAAAAAGGAAAATTGGAATAAAACACAAACATACAATAAATCAGAAACACACATGTGCATACAAAGGCCTCGGAATGTCATTGAATATAACACTCTTATATTTTTTAATAAAAAGGTAGATTAAAGCGGCTATTTAGAAAAATAAAAAATATCGAGACCGGGACCGGCTTTTAGCACTGTTTTTACTTCTCGGTCCCACCGGTCCCGGAGTTTTCACAGTTTATCTTACGAAAGACGACAATAATATTATCAATCAACTATCAGAATGCAGACATGATATGTCATATCTAAATTAACGAGAAATTGGGGCTAAAATATTCTGATGTATTCTGTTTTCATCGAATAAAAAAATCTGGGACCGGGACCGAAGACCGGGTTTTAGTCACGGGACCGAGACCGAAGACCGGGACCGAGACCGGGTTTTAGTCAGTACCGTTTTTTAATCCTACAGTTTAGGCCACCGGCCAGTCACCTTTCGTAAAATCCTGGATCCGCCACTGCCGTGAATGTAACATGTCCAGATTTTTGTTCAAAGGAGTACCCTCCTGAAAATTGCCCCCAGGGAGTGTCCAATCTGTACAAGGTGCTTATTTCCTTTACTCGTTTCATTTTATTTTAATTTTCATTTTGTTCAAACGTGATAAATCCGGAATCACCGAACTCAAGCTGTATATTATGTATCTCCACACATGAGTTCAGTCAAAACAATGCTACAAATGTAGGCAAGCATAGTAAAATGTCGAAAAAGAAAATAAGCTTGACAAAATTAAAGGTTGTCGCGGAAAACAACGGGTCCAAGAAACAAATCACTATCTCCAAGTTTTTCTCTGCGCCTCTGCAACATTCTAAAGGCATTGAAAAGAATGCGCAAGATGAAGATGACCGAGATTTTCCCGTCGTTGTCATTGATGACGATTCTCCAAAGAAAACAGACACACAGGTGATGTTATAATTACAGAAAATAAAACATTAGATTCCAGGAAATAACACGAAAAGGGTCTACCGTGTGAGTATAGTTCTTATAACCCTGCACTCTCTGGCATGGCGTACTAGTACAGTACATCTGATTTGTCATATATGTACTGATATATATCACAGGCGCTTGTTTCATAAACTTGGCAAGCTATATACTATATTATAACAGTTATTATATAATATAGCTTGCCAAGTTTATGAAACAAGCGCTTGTGATATATATATATATATATATATGATCCCAGGAACCGGTAATTTTGTCTGTAAATAAAACGGGGTGGTATGGTATAGACCCCTACTATTTCTATATTACAGACAAAGTCACTGGTTCTGTGATATGTTATGCTGTGCACAGTGATCAGTATTGCAATGTATTTTTTACAGAGTGCGAAAACTGGGAAGAAAAGAGTAAGCGAAAAGAAAACAGAAAGTCGTGAAAATAAAAGGAAATGCTTACATCTATCTGAGAGCAGTTCCTCGGTATTTGCAGAGCTCCCCATGTCTCCATGTTCTCAGACTCAACCAAGTGCTTCCAGCACAGGAATCGACGGAACAGAAAAACCAAGTCACAGATTGTCACCGTCCACAAAATCCAAACTGGGAAAATTTAACGTGAATGAGATTCCCAGTTCTTCTGAAGTCAAAGATATAAAAACCACAGTTCCAAAGAAGCCAGTGATTGATGTAAGTTTTGAAGAAGATCGAGTTGAAGTTTGCAAAGATGCTAGCGGTTACGATAGTGAGGATGAGGAACGACCCTCTACCTCAAGAGACTTGACAGGGTTACAGAAGTTTGCTTCAGGAACAAGTGAAAAAGCCGCAGTCAACAGAAAAATGAAGATGAAGTACACGCCTCTAGAGCAACAGTACATGGAGCTGAAGGAGAGGTACCCTGACACCCTGCTGTTTGTGGAGTGCGGCTACAAATACCGGTTTTTTGGAGAAGATGCAGAGGTATGGAAGATATCTGAATAGAAATTGATGATTCGCTGACAGTTTAACCTGTCTAATCCGATAGCTGTGGAATCCATTTTCCCCAGAGAAATTTAAATTTCTGATCATCACAAATTTTGATTTTCCTAAGAACTTTACACTGTGCACATTCACTTATTAAACAGTAATTTGAGTTATCCCCCATTGTGGGATCAGCCAAAGGTCGATAGGTGAATAGAAAAATTTTCATTCTTTACTCTACCAAATGTAAGATATTACAACTGAATTATAGCTAATTATTAAGTTTTCATACAAGTTAATGGATTAACATTATTATTGTAATGGGCTGCCATTGATGGAAAATAGCAAATGTCAAAACTGCAGATCAGAAAATTATAAATGCCAATGTTGGGAAACAAGATTTTTTCATTGCAAGATAGCGGACAAGGAACATAACTTGATGCATAGTGTTGATATATGTATATGACACTTGGTCAATCTGACACTCACTAATAGAATCCTTTATTAGTACGAGTGTGGGATTGAGAAATTCCACCAAAGAGACAAGATTTGCAGTCTAGGATGAGTCTTTCTGTTGCTAAGTCCTATCAGCGAATCTTGTCCCTTAAGTGGAATTTCCCTATTCCACACAAGTAAATAAATATATATTATTACTACAATAACTTGATCCGAGGAGTCGGATCACATCGAGTTTGATCTGATGATCCGCGCCTGTCAACGAGACGTAATCCTACTCTTCGGATCAAGTTATTGTAGTAATGATAAATTTATTATATACCCCAATGCATTTTAAATCCACATTTATATGATACTAAATGTAATTCAAATGATCAAAAATACAGACATACAGTGAAATTATGTTTTGTGTATGCAGTTTTGTTTTTGACGCGGCCAATATTTTAAGCAAAAAACGTTGCGTTGATGCATTGTGATGTCATTGTGACGTTATCAGTTTCAGAGGGTACTGATACAGAATCAGAAAACAACAGGGTGGTGATCCGGAAAACCGGATCACACGCTTTGAAATTCACAGTATCAAAGAACGATACATTGATGGGTATATAATAATAAAGGATTATTTTTCTCATGTTTTATCTACTGTGCATTAATTCAAGAGGTTTGAGAAAATTTCAAATCATTACAATCCTCATTTGATCTTATTATTAAAAATAATTAAACAGTCAGTAAGTGCAAACTAAAAAAAAACTCAAGGTTGTTCACCAGAAAGCGATATCGAATTGAAATAACAAGGTACGATTAAGTACATAAAAAGGCCCAAAAAAGTTATTGCTTATTTGATTGCATTATTATGTCATGAATAAGACTTTTTCCTTCCTTTTTGGGGAGCGGAGTGGACCGAAAACCCTTGGCTAGCAAAGATGAATTTCATCCAGATTATTGCTTAAGAATAGGTGTGCCCATCTGTTGAGCAAATATTGTGTGTAAACAGAAGATGAAAAATGAATTTAGTATAAATTTGCTTGATACATGGGCTGTATATTTTCTAAAAGGAAAACCCCCTGAATTTATGAAATTTTTCATTGATTTTGGCATTTTTACAATGTTATGCCAACTTCACGCTCCTGTCATACAACACAAAGCAATTTTGGATCAAATTAAATGTAGTTTGGGCTTGCTTATATTTTTTAATTCAATGCCAGATTTTGGGACTTTACTGAAATCATCCATTTTCTGGGCCAGATGTCGACTGTAGAAACTGTACCTGCTTCTTTGAAGAAATCAGTACAAAATATTTTCTAAATGTAATGTAAATCATAGAAAATATATGACATCATAGTTGATGAGTTTGCAGCAGTGTAAGGCAGAAAAATCTCACATGGGAAATGTCTGTCACACACTGGTGATAATGTGAGAAAAAATCCTCTCCCACTGCCGATCACCGACATCAGATTTCACAGTTTCTCCATTTTGTGTATCCAACATCAGAAATTTTCAATGATTCTCTCAGAAAGAATGGAAATTAATTTGTTTTTCGATGTTTTATGCTCTGCAGAATGCAGCTCGGGTACTAAAGATTTACTGTCATCAGGACCACAACTTCATGACGGCGAGCATTCCTGTACACCGTCTGTTTGTACATATAAGGAGACTCGTAGTGGCAGGCTACAAGGTAGAACATTATGTAGATAAGTTAAGGCAGGTCACAAAAGGTTTGCCATAAAAAATCTGATGTAATCACGCATGATATAATGTCACAATGATGAAAATTTCATAGATGATTAATAATATGATGTGAATTATCTATGGCTTTTATTCATACAAATGAGATATACTTTTATAAGTGTTTGATATTAAGAAGAATTTCTTGTCCTGTCCTATCTCTTGTATAAAAATATGTATAATGCTAGACCCAGGATTTCATAATAAGTAGAGTATTGAGTGACGATAAAATTCCTGTGTACATCTCATTATCTAAAATGGTATCAGTTTGTACATTTTGTACTGATGGTTGAACTTTTTGTACTGATGGTGTACATTTTGTACTGATGGTTGTACATTCTTTACTGATGGTTGTACTTTTTGTAGTGATGGTTGAACTTTTTGTACTGATGGTTGTACTTTTTGTACTGATGATTGAACTTTTTGTACTGATGGTTGTACTTTTTGTACTGATGATTGAACTTTTTGTACTGATGATTGAACTTTTTGTACTGTAGGTGGGAGTAGTGAAACAAACAGAGACTGCAGCACTGAAGGCCTGCGGAGACAACAGAAGTGGACCCTTCACCAGAGAACTGACAGCCATGTACACTAAGTCCACTCTCTTTGGTCAAGATATCCTTCACTCAAGGATCAGTTTTGTAAATCATTTTCATGGAAAACCATCCTTTTTAGAATCATTAGGAAAAAGCCGGGGAATCATTGGGCTGCAGTTCCCGTAATAATGAATTCAGGTAGCACTCTGCTGGGAGGCCCAGGCAGGTGAAGTCCTCAGGTAACACTCTGCTGGGAGGCCCAGGCAGGTGAAGTCCTCAGGTAGCACTATACTGGGAGGCCCGGGAAGATGAGGCCCTTGGATGAAATCGATTTTAAACAATTTCAAAGCATAATGGAAGGCTTTTATTTGGTTTCCCTTTGTATTTTATAGTAGAGCCAGGTGTAGGGAATTTGATATTTGAATAGAAATGTTTTGAATCAAAGAGGCAGTATGCTCTTACTAAGAGAAAAGTAATTGTACCTAGACTAATTAATTTCTTGTTTCCTTCATATGACATTGTAAATCTCACTGCAAGTAGATCTGTTTATATTTCAGTGAATGAAAACAATGGACACCATGAATTTATGTATTCTATATAATTTTTCTTAACCTTCTGCACATGTTGATCCTGTGAATACCACAGAGGAGCTGCAAGGGGAGATAAATTCTGAGAGCAGTAGTAGTGAATTTCTGATGTGCGTATATGATGTTCCTCAAGATAAAGCATCAAAGCACCAAACCATAGGTATCCTAGTAAGTCAATACGCCATGATTTCTGGTTAGAAACCATATATCTAGAAGTAGGGGGAAACACCTATCCCAAGTTAAAATAAAGGGTTAAACTGTTTTCATTTAAATTAAATGTACAAAATTATTTTGAAATTACAATACAGTTAAACTTCGATATCTCGAACATTGATATCTCAAATATCATTGGTATGTCAAAGTGAGTTGGATTTTATATATGCATTTTTAGGTCTTTTTTTTTTATTGAGTTGGTTTACGGATCCGCTGCACTGATTTTTTGGGATGTTGGGAAAAAATAAAATGATTTTTCACTCCTTTTTATATTTCCAATGCTGTAATTTTTTCCTTTTCACAAAAAAAAAAAAAAAAATAAATAAATAAAAGAAAGAAAAGAAAATAGATTCCACTGGACTGAATATTTGGACAGACACCTCCGTCGAAATCTCGTGACAGTCCATAATATTCATGTGTCCTGTGTGGAATATCATCCAACTTCAGCCAGTGCTAACAATTATTCTGCACCATAGTAACAATGCTTTTTGCTTCCAATAAGTTATCTGTTTATGAAACTAACTTCTGATTAGCATTAGTTATGCATTGCATACCGTTTAGATATGTAAATCCCAAAATAAAAACAAACACTTGTTTTCAGATGGCATCCATGACGTACATTGGGTTGCACTAATCACCTAAACAAGTATAACCCTACCTGACCTTACCATGCATACATTTTGTCAAGGATACACTTTTAAATTCTTAATAATGAATTTTAAAGAAATATTCTTCATAATCAATATGTGTAATTCTCCATATATTGAAGGAGGTTGAAAACATATTTAACATTGCTGAATTCATTCATTGTATAAAATTTGTTGACTACCAACAATAAATTGATATGACCTGTATAAAATTCAGAAATTTTGAATAAATTTTTATAGGGTTCATGAATTTTATTTATAACTTTACTTGACTTCATAAATAAGACTTTAAAACTTAAAAGTAAATTTTTAGACAAAATATATGCTTGGTAACGTCAGTCAGGATTTTAGTACTTCAGGTGATTAGCACGTCCCTATATACGTCATGGATGCCATCTTTTGAATGGAAAAACGATGTGGTTCTTTTATTTTGGGATTTACATAGCTAAATGGTAAACAATGGACATTTGATAATGATAGAAAGTTAATTTAATAAACAAATAACATTTTTGAAGGAAACAGCATTGTTGCCAAGGTGCACAATAGTCGCTATATACCACCGTATTAAGTTGACAGTGAAGAGAATATTAAAGTTGATAATAAAACATGGACCTCAAATCAAGTCCATTTTTATTACTTAACATTTTGTCATTTGAACTTTTTTTTTTACCTCCTCTGAACGGATTTGAAAATTTTGAAATCCGTAAAGCAATTAAAAAAAAAAAAATTGGCCTTACCTCGATATCTCGAACCCTCAGATATTTCGAAGTTTTTTTTTCTCAGCACAATCGAGTTTGAGATAACGAAATTTGACTGTATTGATATATGTATGGATTATAGTGAAGTTTACGATTATTCAGGTACTCACCAGTACCTAACAATGTAAATACAAGTACAATTTTCTTTTTATCAGTCTCCATCTTGTTTCACATGAAGTTAATTTTTTTAAAAACAGAAATAAATTCTAGACAATTATTTTGACGAGTCTTAAACTTTAAACTTGTTTGCATGTAGTAGGTTAATATTCTTGATCTTAGTTAATAGTATTTCAAGCCATGCAGCCATCGACATGGAGTGTGATAATAAATGAGATCTTAGTCTCATATTTTAAGCCATGCAGCTGTCGACGAGAGTGTGATATATGAGATCTTAGTTGCGTATTTTAGGCTGTGCAGCCGTCAACAGGAAGTGTAATATATGACAGCTTTGAGGATTCCGATCTCAGGAGTCAGCTGGAGATGAGAATTCTTCACATCCAACCAGTGGAGTTTTTAACCAGTAAAACGCTGTCTGGTGCGACCCAGAAACTGTTGTCAGACATTGCAGCTTTAAGGTACAGTGTGTATCCAATGGAAGGAGAGTTTGGTTGTCATGAGTAACTTTAAATTGTATATTTTTGATAATGCATGTACACAAGCTTATCAAGAAGTTGCACTTATGGTGGACTTTCAATTTCAATTATGATATTGTATAGCATTTTTGCAATACTGTACCAGATTGTTTTTGGAATTTTTATGCCCCCGGAATCGAAGATTCAGCGGCATATAGTTTTTGGCCTCTCCGTCTGTCTGTCTGTGGCAAAAAACTTTAACCTTGGTCATATCTTTTATACCATAAGAGGTAGAGCTTTCCTAATTTGGTATGTTTATTTCTTGACACCAAAATCTTTGACCTTGTGACCTTAATATTGAGCTTTGACCTTGTTCCACTTTGTTTTAATCCGGGGGCATCAGTGTTTTACACACACATCTTGTTTTGATAGTATCAAGTGAGATAGTATAGCATGATACAGTATTTTACAGCTACTGTATTTTATATTATTTTATTGACAATGTGTGAGGCAGGAAATCGGTGTAGTTGAAATTGCACTTTGTGATTTCAGGTCAACAGATGATGACAGGTTGAGGCAGGAGCGTAGTGATGATGAGGTGTTTGAATTCAGATCAGCCTTTAAAGCCGTGTCTGATTTTTACAAGGAACATGGGAAAGGTACTAGTGTTAATGACTTGTTAATAGGAAAATTTAATATATGATGATACACTTGTGTGTAAACAAATGTGAATACATGTGGAATCACTCGTGTTTGTAGAATGAACATTTCATTGGATTGATGTTGTAGTAGAAGTGTTTTTATTACTTTTATATGTAGCTCAGTTTTACCATGAACACTACAAAATTACCCCCACCCTTCATGTGAAGTTTGATGTGTTGACCCCTCGGTTGTACAATCTGTGTCATCGTTGAACATTTCTGTGTTGTAGACCCCTCAGTTGTACAATTCGTGATCAATCTTTCTCCTCCGGTCATAAGTTGTCTAGCTGCGGTGTTGAAATACTTAAAAGACTTTGGCCTCCAAAAAGCCTTTGACGATGCCAGGTAAGGAAAAAAGATGAAAAGAGCGGCATTGCTGAATGAAAATGAATGAGAAAGGATTACCGTATATATTTACCTATAAGTCGATTGGATATTTTTTAGGCTATTTTGAAGGGATTTGTCATTGACCTGCTTATAAGTTGGTAGAACTTTTTTCAAGAATTGATTGACAATTTCAAATCAATGCTCTAACATTTTTACCTCTGTTTCAAATGATATTTTGAGAAATTCGCCAAATATTTATTCATTTTCTCAACAAATCAATTTCAATAATAAACACTTAAGACAATAAAATCATTGAAATATGTAAGTACTTGTACTTTATGCATAATTTTAGAATACATAAGTAATATGATAAGTCCAGTCAACGATAATCATTCTAATCAACACCGTCCAGAAAAATACTAATCTTCTTAGGACTCACCTATAAGTTGGATATAGAGTTTGGGACCAAATTTTAACTCCCAAAAATCTTACTTATAGGTGAGTATATACGGTAGATTCTTGTGTGAAACTTCAATCATTTAATTAGCATACAGTTGAACATCGATGTCTCGAACATTGATATCTCGAATACCATGGATTTATTGAAGTGAGTTGAAAGTCCCAAGTACATTTTCTTTATGTATTTTAACCTCAATATCTTGAACCTTCAAATATCTCAAAGTTTTTTATCAGTTCCATCAAGTTCAAGATAACCAGGTTTGACTGTAGTATGGGGTCTATCATTAACTTATGTACAATTCCTTAGTGTAACATTCTGCATCAAATAGATTTAATCAAAATAAAAGACTACTGTATGACATCAAACATTTTAGTGACTTCACCCAGTTTTCTGAGAAGTTGAAGCATCTTCACATGCCTGGAAACACAGTGCGAAATTTGGAACTCTTTTGTAATCAGAGTGATGGCAAGGAGAAATACTCTGTATATTGGATGATTAATCAGACGGTCACCAAGTTTGGCAGCAGAAAACTCAGGGCCTGGCTAGCTCATCCTCTGATGGACATCAAGTAGGAACAAAATTCTAATTACAAATCTAATACAGTATAATCTGTCTAAACCAGCTATGTGTGGTTCCAAAGAAATTGGCCGGTTTGCACAGAGTCCGGAGTGCAGAATGTTGACAAGAAGGGGAGTTGCTTCCCTTGTATTCACTATCTATGCATACGTGTGTAATGATTGCTAACGTTTTAATATAACACAAAAGAATTCAAAATGTAAAAATATAAATGTCAGTGTTTTATTGTCGTGCTCGTTTGAAAAAGTTTCAATTTCTATTAAACAGTTTAAAATCTGGGAATTATTCGCGCAATTTTCTCTTGGTAAATTGTCGATTTCGTCTACATCATCGCCGTTATCAAGTGCTACATTATGTACGTTCGTCAAGTTTGTGTTGTGTTCGTTTAAAATTTGTCTTTCCCAGCTTTCATTGTAAATGTATCGCTTTCAACTGTCTCAATTTGTGAAATGGAAACTAATGTAATTCCGAGTGATCGACCGGACATGGCGAGTTGTGCTAACTAACTGCATACCATCACTGTCTGACTCGCCGTAGAGCTCCGAGAAGTCCACGAGGGGAAACTCTGCTTTTGGAAAACTTAACGGGATTGTTGCCGATTTTGTTTAATTCCAAGAATGTGTCGAATTCATCGATTAATTGAACTTTGTCTTTTAATGTCAATTCTCGTCTCTGTCGTTAGGGGGAGGGCACCATTACCTCGTCCGTGGTGCTGTCATAATTGTGCACCCCCTAAAAATCAGGTTTTATTTTACACTGACTCATCGCCAGTTGCACTCTTTTACTTACCTGTGGCTTCCCTTGAGACACCCTTTGTGTACACCGCGTGTGATCGACCGAATACCGACAGGTTGGTCATCGTGGGGTGGTTGGTTTAAATGCGATAATTAGAGCTAATTACGAGCAGTTGGAACCTTGTGTACACCGAATACAATTGACCGCAACAATTAGGGTAGTGTATCATCGAGGGGCCGGTTTACACAGGATAATTAAAGTTAATTGATAGCAGTTGGGACTGTGTAAGCCGGCCGATATACAGAATACGCAGTATCCGGAGTACAGGGAATTATTAATAAAGGATTTGTTAAAGAAATGTTAGGGACTATATTTTTTGGCCGGAATTGACAGAGCGCCGGAGTACTCAGAGGCCGGTTTGGACAAATTATACTGTATACGGCAGAAAAGTTGTGTCACACACCGTAACAATTTAGTGCACACATTAAAAATAATAGTTTTGCTTATTTCTTAGTTGCATCAGATTAATATTATTTTATGTCTGTTTTTTATGAATTTATTGTTCCTTGTTTTAGTTTGTTTTACATGTAAAGCGCTTTAGTTTAATTGGGTTGATGAGATAAAGTGATATATAAATTTACAATAATGATAATATTAATAATAACAACATTAAACTTGGAAAATAATTTTTTTTTTCAGAGAAATTTTATCAAGACAGGAAGCAGTGAATGGAATTTTAGACCATATCAACTGTAGCAGTCTGAGTAGACTGAGAAGCATACTGCAAAAGTCACCTGACCTGGAAAGAGGGCTGTGCTCAATATATCATGAAAAAGTATACATTACCTAAGAATTTCATTGCATATGCATTTACAGCAAAAACTGCCTAATCCAAGACCTGTGCAATCTGTTTCACTGGGCATTCCTACCCTTATTTTCAATCTTTCATTGTTTTTTTTACACTGTTTATTTGGACACACTGTGTATTCAGACAAAATCCTTATCTCCCAGTGCATGTCAGATTAGACAGGTTTCACTGTACCTATGTCAGATTAGACAGGTTTCACTGTATATGTCAGATTAGACAGGTTTCACTGTATATGTCAGATTAGACAGGTTTCACTGTAAATGTCAGATTAGACAGGTTTCACTGTATATGCAGATATGATATCAGTTTTCACCATTTTGAAATTGCACAGTTTTACTATTGCAATTATACGACTTTGCGGTTTGATACTTTAGATTTGATAACACCTGTACCTGTACAAGTTTAATCTTTATAGTGGCAATGTGATATGAAATTGTCATTTCATGATTCAAGTGGTGATGTTACAAAATGTGAGATCTATGAGTGTAGAAAGTACATACATACATTTAAGATAATTTGTAGTGTGTGTGCAAACTAATGTACACTTGTGTATTATTATGCCCCAGGAATCGATTCAGGGGCATATAGTTTTTGAGCTGTCTGTCTGTGGCAAAAATTTTAACCTTGGTCATATCTTTTACATCATAAGGAGTAGACCTTTCATATTTGGTATGTGTACTTCTTGTGGCAAGACCTTTCCATTGATACCAAAATCTCTGATCATGTGACCTTAACTTTGACCTGGTTCCACTTTGTTGTAATCTGGGGGCATCAGTGTAGTGTACAAGAATTTGATGCAGTGTTGTATGCTTGTTTATTTGTTTGTTTATTGCAGTGTAGTGTACAAGAATTTTATGCGGTGTGCAGGTCCCTGTCCACATTGGTGGCTGAGGTAGAGGATGTTAAGACATGGTGGATGGAGAAATTGTCCTGTTCCTTACTGCAGACAATTTGTACCGATGTTCCTGATCTGCTCTGTAACATCAAGCAGTTCAAGGAGGCATTGGATGAAACAGGTGTTAAGTAAGCTGGCATTTCTGAAATGAATTAATAGCTCACCTGAGTCTTTTGATTTTGGTGACTTTTCTTATTAAGATTTTCAGTCGTCAGATCCAGTAAGAAAGCCTCATTTTCTGATCAGTCGAGACAAAAATATACTTTTTTTTTAACCCCAAAAGGTCACATGCTATGTCACCACATCCATCACCTTAGTGGTAATTAGAGAAGTGAGCAGGGCCCTCAGGTGAGCAATGTAGACCGTGGGTCTCTGTTTAGAGTTGCCTAGGATCTGTTATAGGGGGTCAGATATCTGTATTGTCAAGGGTTTTGTCTTTAGACAATAAGTATTAAGGAAGTAGATACTGTTTTTGAGTGAATGTTTTGGCTTGATAGTGCTTCACGCTTTCATGTAGAGGGGTGTAAATGCACTAGTCATGCCTCTCTGGTTACAGACTTTCAAAATTTCAATATCACTGATATACAAGTATACATACAACATAGTTACTGTATCACAAGCACATAAAATGTAACAAGTCGTATTAAGAAAAATATAATATTGGAATGAATTTCACGAACAGTGGAATTTCTATAGAACCTTAGGTATACATGTACAGAACAGATTTAGGCATTATCTAATTCCATGTACCAAGCATGTGTTAAAGCAGAATGTAAATGTGAAATGGAAGCATGATTTTTTTTCAGGGCTAATGACAACACTAGAATTTTCATTAATGAAGAAGACTTCCCTGACATCAGAAAGAAGAAGAATCAGATACAGACAGTGAGGACAGAAATCATGGAGCATCGACGAGAAGTCCGACTTCGCTTGCACCAGCCATCTCTGGACTATGTCTCAATCATGGGGACAGAGGTAAGCATGCACTGTTCTGTTTGAGATCATTTATTTGTGGAATAGCCACAGTATTTTGGATAACACTTAATATGAAGTTTTGAATAAAGATAGTTTTCCATCAATGTTTCAGTACTTGATAGAAATCAAGAATGCTCATATTCATCTTGTGCCTCAAGACTGGATCAAAATTAACAGGTAACATGACATCCAAAGTAGACAATAGGATATTTCATTATAGATATCATTTTGTTATGAACTGTATCTTGTTTTAGACTAGATTGTTTTTATTCCCCTGAGATAAAAGATGGGAGGCAAGTGTTGTTGCTTGTATGTTTGTTTATCTGTCCACATCTTCAAATTTAGTCATATATTTTGAGCTCTATAAGATGGAAACCCCATTCTTGTTAATGGAAAGGTGAAGGTCACATCTTCATTCTAGGTCATATCATGGTCAAAGGTCAACTTAGCCACTCCAAGTCTTGGCCATATTTACAGGCATAGTTTTCACAAGTGCATCTTGTTTGTCAATGCTGAGGAGTGAAATGTGTATTTTGAAAACAATGCTAACTTCATTAAGCTTGTGAATTAATAAAAATAGTTTGTATTTTGCTTTTCTTGAAAGTACCATGTTTCTAATGTGGAGTTGAGACTGTGATAAGAATGGAATGAGCTTACTCACCCTAATACATGTAATTTGGGAAAGGACTAAAATAGGCTATGTCTGCTGCCTAATCCCTTTCACTTTTTGTGAATAAAATTATTATAAATTACTCACTCTAATATGCACCAGTAATGCTTTTCCAGAAATATTTGATATTACTGCACATTTGTTTCTTTCAACAGCACAAAAACTGCGAGTAGATTTCACTCTCCATTTATTCAAGAGAAAGTCAAAGAGCTGAATCAGTTACAGGAACAATTGGTTATAGTGTCACAGGCAGCTTGGTTGACATTTCTGCAGTAAGTAATGATGGATCAGGTTTATTAACTGATCCATATGTTTTAATTTTTTGGAAAAATGCAGTATTATTGTGTAGAGTTCATCATATAATGCTTTATGGCATGAAAGCTATACAACATGAATGTGGAACTTGTTAACTTATTTTTATTGTAGGACGCTTAGTGTTTATTGTAGGAAGTTTAGTGTTTATTTTAGGAAGTTTAGTGTTTATTTTAGGACATTTAATGTTTATTGTAGGTAGTTTAATGTTTATTGTAGGAAGTTTAAGGAGGTACTCTACATCGTCATAATGGCTGACTTCCTTTTAAAACATGGATGAAAAAATCAATATTAGCAATATTTGACTTTTCCTTTTCAATTTAAATACCTAGCCAAGTAGCTCAGTAAGTTAACATACCGCAGATGACAGATTTGAGTCTAGCAGGGGTTTCAAATTTTTAACTAGTTTTTAAGAAAATAAAGTAAATTTGAAAATTTTCAACTTCAAAATATTGTACAAATCCTCCATTTTTCATCTACATCGTTTCTCTGGTGTAGCATTCCTCCTTAATGTTTATTGTAGTTAGTTTAATAATGATTATTGTAGGATGTTTAATGTTTATAGTAGGACGTTTGATGTTTATTGTAGGATGTTTAATGTTTATAGTAGGATGTTTGATGATTATTGTAGGATGTTTAATGTTTATAGTAGGACGTTTGATGTTTATTGTAGGATGTTTAATGTTTGTAGTAGGACGTTTGATGTTTATTGTAGGATGTTTAATGTTTATAGTAGGACGTTTGATGTTTATTGTAGGATGTTTAATGTTTATAGTAGGATGTTTGACAGGGTTCGAAATTAACTCATGTCCGTAAGTCCGAGACTAGTAAAAAACGTGTCGGACTAGTGAACTCTCTATAGTACTAGTCCGTACGGACTAGTGAAAATCCAGAAATCAATCTTGAATTGGTAAAGATTTTTAGCAAGATCTGTCTGAGTCTCTTAGATGTTTGAACTTATGGTTGATTACCTGCATGGTCAAGTGTTTGCATGACTATGACAGCCTGATCTTCCTAACACATGGAGTGTGTTCGAGACCGCCGTTCTTCGAACATGCACAAATTGTCAAATTCCTGCCGATTCCGAACGCCGAGTACACATCACGAGAACGTGTTCTAGGTGCAAGAATTGCAAGTAGTGTGGTCTGAAAACATGCACGTTTGTGCGCACATTTTCTCGTCATTCATGACTCTAACACAGTAGTTCATAACACTATAGATCATGACTTGGTCAATCGAGTGAATTTTTTTTACTTTATTGATAAAATTTCGAACTCTTGTGACTTTGAGATCTGAGCACCAAAACAACAGGAACGTCGATCTCGAACGCACTTATGGACATTTATAAAAGGATTAACTCAGAGGATGATATTGTATGCTTCTGAAGATCTTGAATGCGAAATAAAATATGGTGGTCTCTTTTTCTTTTATAGGTGTCAGAAATTGAATTGTTTGCAACTGTGATGTGTTTGATTTGATTAAATACTATTGAATAAAATGAAGATCATTTTATTATATACTGGACGGACTAGTGAAATGCTTTGCTGACTAGTGAACATCAACAGGTACTAGTCCGTACGGACTAGTGCTTGAAAAAGTTAATTTCGAACCCTGGTTTGATGTTTATAGTAGGATGTTTAATGTTTATAGTAGGATGTTTAATGTTTATTGTAGTATGTTTGATGTTTATTGTAGGATGTTTAATGTTTATTGTAGTATGTTTGATGTTTATTGTAGGATGTTTAATGTTTATAGTAGGATGTTTGATGTTTATTGTAGGATGTTTAATGTTTATAGTAGGATGTTTGATGTTTATTGTAGGATGTTTGATGTTTATTGTAGGATGTTTAATGTTTATAGTAGAATGTTTGATGTTATTGTAGGATGTTTAATGTTTATAGTAGGATGTTTGATGTTTATTGTAGGATGTTTGATGTTATTGTAGGATGTTTAATGTTTACAGTAGGATGTTTGATGTTTATTGTAGGATGTTTGATGTTTATTGTAGGATGTTTAATGTTTATAGTAGGACATTTGATGTTTATTGTAGGATGTTTATTGTAGGATGTTTAATGTTTATTGTAGGATGTTTAATGTTTATTGTAGTATGTTTGATGTTTATTGTAGGATGTTTAATGTTTATAGTAGGATGTTTGATGTTTATTGTAGGATGTTTAATGTTTATAGTAGGATGTTTGATGTTTATTGTAGGACGTTCAACGAGGGATTCAGAAGATACAAAAGAGCAGTGGATCACCTAGCAACATTTGACTGCTTGTTCTCCTTAGCAATGGTTGCTAAGCATCAGGACTTCTGCAGGTACAGTGAATAGTGTATTTATATTCAATTCCTTGTTTTCCTTAGGAATAATGGCTTCTTCAGGTAGAGCAAATAGTGTATTTATTATCCCTTTGTAATTCATTCCAAGAGGGGATATAGTAGCAGAATAGTTTGTATGTGAGTATGTGTAAGTGAATGTGAGCATGTATCACTGAATTTGTACACACCCTACAGGCCACATTTTCTCTCAATTGTTTAATGATTTAGTTAGGGATTTAAAAGATGCATTTCACCAATAGCTGATGTCTGATTGCAGTAACCTATCAGGAGAGGAAAATTCCAAACTATTATGCATTCAATCTTTTGATGTTTTACACTATTTACAGGCCAGTTATATGTGCTGATGAGATATGTATAGAAATAAGACAAGGCAGGCATCCTGTGATTCAGCACCTGCTTGGTGCTGGTGGACAGTATGTTGCCAACGATACAATTCTACAGGTATGTTATGTTTGAGGGGGGTATGTAAAATGATACAATTCTACAGGTATGTTATGTTTGAGGGGGGTATGTTAAATGATACAATTCTACAGGTATGTTATGTTGGAGGGGGGTATGTTAAATGATACAATTCTACAGGTATGTTATGTTGGAGGGGGGTATGTTAAATGATACAATTCTACAGGTATGTTATGTTTGAGGGGGGTATGTTAAATGATACAATTCTACAGGTATGTTATGTTTGAGGGGGGTATGTTAAATGATACAATTCTACAGGTATGTTATGTTTGAGGGGGGGTATGTTAAATGATACAATTCTACAGGTATGTTATGTTTGAGGGGGGTATGTTAAATGATACAATTCTACAGGTATGTTATGTTTGAGGGGGGTATGTTAAATGATACAATTCTACAGGTATGTTATGTTTGAGGGGGGTATGTTAAATGATACAATTCTACAGGTATGTTGGAGGGGTATGTTAAACAGTTTTGAGATAATTTACTGTTTACCAGGAAATGAGGGTAACAAGTAAATTTAGATAAACCCAGTTTTGGATTTGCTTATTTAGGATGAGGATGAAATGGGCAACATTAAAACGGGATAAATTTTTTCGAGTATACAGTAAAACACTTATAATGAATTCACACTTACAGTAAAACACAGTTACAGCAAACACACTTATAATGAATTCACACTTACAGTAAAAACAGTTACAGAGAACATGCTTATAAAGAATTCACACTTACAGTAAAACACAGTTACAGCAAACACACTTATAATGAATTCACACTTACAGTAAAACACAGTTACAGCAAACACACTTATAATGAATTCACAGTTACAGTAAAACACAGTTACAGTGAATACACTTATAATGAATTCACACTTACAGTAAAAAAAATTTTACAGCAAACACGCTTATAATGAATTCGCACTTACAGTAAAACACAGTTACAGCAAACACACTTATAATGAATTCACACTTATAGTAAAACACAGTTACAGCAAACACACTTATAATGAATTCACACTTACAGTAAAAACAGTTACAGAGAACATGCTTATAAAGAATTCACACTTACAGTAAAACACAGTTACAGCAAACACACTTATAATGAATTCACACTTACAGTAAAACACAGTTACAGCAAACACACTTATAATGAATTCACAGTTACAGTAAAACACAGTTACAGTGAATACACTTATAATGAATTCACACTTACAGTAAAAAAATTTTTACAGCAAACACGCTTATAATGAATTCGCACTTACAGTAAAACACAGTTACAGCAAACACACTTATAATGAATTCACACTTACAGTAAAACAGTTACAGCAAACACACTTATAATGAATTCACACTTACAGTAAAACACAGTTACAGTGAATACACTTATAATGAATTCACACTTATAGTAAAACACAGTAAAATACAATTACAGAGAACACACTTATAATGAATTCACACTTACAGTAAAACACAATTACAGAGAACACACTTATAATGAATTCACACTTACAGTAAAACACAATTACAGAGAACACACTTATAATGAATTCACACTTACAGTAAAACACAATAACAAAGAACACACTTATAATGAATTCACACTTACAGTAAAACACAGTTACAGCAAACACACTTATAATGAATTCACACTTACAGTAAAACACAATTACAGAGAACACACTTATAATGAATTCACACTTACAGTAAAACACAATTACAGAGAACACACTTATAATGAATTCACACTTACAGTAAAACACAGTTACAGCAAACACGCTTAGGGCTATTCCAGCAAAAAACGTATGGGGGGGAGGGACGGCAGCCGATATTTTTTTGGATGGGTGGGGGTGATTTTGGAAAATATATTTGTATGGGTGGTTGTCTTCCAGGTTAAATAAAAAACATGGGTGCCTGTGAATTATGATAAAAATGAAAACGTATCACGTTACGTTTCTTTTATTACAAAAGAAGAAGAAAAGCGGAGCCATTCTACATTAACTTAAGTACGGAAAAAAGATTGATAAATGGGCAGATAACTCAATGTTACCGTAAACCTTTCCCCTCCAAGGCGTTACCCAACCTATTGTACCTGTCCTAAACGACCACCTGTCTAACGCAACCAACGATCATGAGTTTTACAACCTTTTCGTGTAATTTCACCTTTAAGAAACGACTGTCCATTTTTTCGATTACAACGCGATTCCTACTTTCGATTTCAGTCGAACATGACTATTCTGGGAATTATCGCTCCTAACACTTTCGTTTTAAAATACACAGGTAATAGATCAGAGGTGATCTTCTTTAATCGGCACTCTGAATCAATTATTATACCCAAGCTATCAATTGGTTAACGTGTAATTAACATGCAGTGTCGTGTGAGGTTAATTACCAAAACCCGAGTTGTTGTTTATTTAACAAAATCAAGGATCAGGGAATCACGACCGTTGTTTCCGAAGGTGTGAATTTCAACAGACTTTGAGATGTGCGGGGTAATTCGGATATGAAATCTCCCACCTGTTATATCATTACGTTTAACAGAGTGGAAAATTTGCCTGATTGCGATATAAATCGGGTAAATATTATGCTTGGGACTGAAATTTTAAATGGAATATTCGCGAGTTTCCTGTAGGCCTACGAGAGATTGTAGGGGGAAAAGTCAAAGGAAAAACGTCACAATCTATATGCATACACTTTGTAATTTAGGGAAATATCTATGTCTTGCACTTAAGTTGCGAGAAAACCTAACTCGTTGAAAAGTTCTCCGTTGCTTGCTTGAATTTGTACACCACTATACAATGCCATTTTAAGTATACATATTGTAACTGATGTAATAAGACACTTGTCTTTTAAAAGCAATAAAGAGAGTAACAATATATGTGAATTTAAATTTAAAGTGATATAATATATTCATATTTTATTTAGTTTTATATCATTAAAAAAACAACTTCTTGTTATTTCAACAATTAACAAGCACCCAGATCATGACATGAGTAAAAAGGACATGCACATCTAGTCCAGAAATGATATGACAATATCCCACATCATTAGTGAAACTGTTCGTTTATAGTAAGCAAACAGAGCTTAGGTTTCTACAACTCGCATGTTTCCAGAGTATACAAAATCAATTGCATTTATTCTTTCATTTTATATGCTGAGATCATCCTTTTTTTCTCCCTACCAAAATTGCATTGGAAACCAAAATATGTAATTTTTTCTGCAATGATTGCTACTTTCGTCTCCCGATGAAACAACAAAGAAAGACATTTTATTGTTTATATTTTTTGCATTTTTAAAAATATAAACTAGAATTAAGTTCTAAAATATCATATGGTTGATCCATTTGTTACGTTAAATGAAAGTATTGAATTGTATGGGTGGTGGTGGCAGGGGAGAATCTAATTGTATGGGTGGTGGTAGCAGAGGAAAATTTAATTGTATGGGTGGCTGTCTTAAAAATAAAGTGCCTTCCCTCCCCCCTATATTTTTTTTGCTGGAATAGCCCTTATAATGAATTCACACTTACAGTAAAACACAATTACAGTGAACACACTTATAATGAATTGACACTTACAATAAAACACGGTTACAGTGAACACACTTTTAGTGAATTCACCCTTTCAGTAAAACACGTTTACAGCGAACATGCTTATAATGAGTTTAAGCTTATAGTGGAGTGATTTTCATTCCTTGTAGTTGTAAAACATCATGATCTTATTGGATATAACATATTAGTAAGTATATTAAGCATATTCACTGAGTACAGAAGTGTACATTTAAGAAATAAAATACATGAGATGAGGGTATGAACAATGACGTTTCATGTAAGCATACTTTATGAAGTGCATTAGCGCTCATGATGTATGCTGGCATGAAGTGTTGCAGTTCATAATGTCATGTCTTTTCAAAAGTGAAGTTTATTTTCTTATATCACATTCTATTTTTATTTCTGTCGGAATTCCCAGCAGTGAAAGTAGACATAATATGTTTATCAAGATTCATAATCGCATTCTTCACATCTGCAGCACATTCATGAAGAATTGGCTATAATTACGATTAGTGAAGATGTCAAAAGCAAAAACATTGGAAATGTAGATATCTAAGTATCTATAGGTTTTACTTTGTGGTTTTTGTAGGGTACAGGACACAGAGTGATGACCATTACTGGACCTAACATGGGGGGTAAGAGCTCCTACATCAAACAGGTGGCCATTATCTGCATCCTCGCCCAGATAGGCTCCTATGTACCCGCAGAGTCAGCTAAAATTGGCATCCTAGATGCCATATTTACAAGGTAAGTTGAGAAAATCCATTGCACAGAGGAAAATTCTTATTACTCCAGTACTGCTGTGTTTAAACTTTTCCTCTATTTAGATCATTGTGAAATTGGCTCAAAATGCTAGACTTTGTTTTTAATATATATAGTTTTGCAAATAATTTCTTTGTTAATAAACACCTTTAATTATAAGTAAGTCTAAGAATGTATTTTTTGGAATCCAACATCATCATCATCATCATCATCATCATATCTAGTTTATGCGTTGATCAGGCCATCAATTAATCCTCTGTTATGGATGGGGCCTGACTGTCCAGTCTCGATCTAAGTCTTCCTCTCCATTCCTGTCTGTGATGGGGGTTGACGGAATCCATACCCAGGGTTTTCCTATCCCGCTTCACGACATCCTCCCAAGACAGCTTGGGTCTGCCAGTGGTCCTCTCCACTGGTACGTTCAGTTGTCGGACTTGAGCAATCCAGCCAGTGCTGCGCTCAACGTGCCCCAGCCAACGCAGTCTGCTCTTCTGCATGATGTCTGCGAGGCTTTTTAAGTTGACCTGAGTGAGGAGGGATTCAAACGGAATGGTCTGCTCAGACTTCACCATCTTATCATTGCTTTGTCGTTACGCTGCAATTTCTTTTTAGTGTTAGCAGAAACAGCCCAAGTTTCGGAGCCATACATAAGCACACTTCTGACACATGAGGAGTAGACACGCCCTCTAGTAGCTGTTGGTAGGTGTTTGTTGGTTAGGATTGGTAGCAGCTCTCTAAACTGTTTCCAGGCAGCCTTGCAACGTGTAGCTGCTGCGAGTTCACAGCCTCCACCTGATGACAGCTTGTCGCCCAGGTAGCAAAAGTCTGTCACTACTTCAAGCATGCTGTCACCAATACCAACTTCCGTCATTGGTCTGCCATCTATGGGTCTTGCCGCACCAGCGCAGCGCAAACACTTATAGTGAGGATCTGCTTTGAGAGGGCCCTCTATGCCACTGCACTTTTTGTGCACCCATTCTGAACAGTGTGGGCAGAGGATTGAGTTTCTGCCTGTTCCACTCAGACATACAGAACAGGGGTGTTTGCCTGTTTTCCTCAATAAGTCGAGGTTGGGACCAGCGATCATGACCTTGGTCTTACCCATGGAAATTTTTTTTTTTAAATTGTTTACAGCAAAATGAACCAGAGATTAACAGTAATCATAGGGACTGTAAATTCAAGGTCATACTGTAACCATGAAATCTGCAAAAACTGAACCACCATGACTTGAATTAACAAGAAATAAAACAGTAGTCCAGGTTAAGAATGCTCAGTTAGGAGCTGTAAGTCACTTGTTATCTGTTTGAATTAGTAAGATTACCTTGATGAAAATGGTTCTTTTGATAATTTTTATCCATAATGAAGGAATGGATGTAATTTCTACTTATTATTAAGATGTAATGCAAGTTGGGCCAATTTATATTTATAAATCATATACTGTAATGGTTTACCAAAAAGTGTGAACTGTTACAACCTTCTTTATACATTATATGGAATGAGTGGAAAGTACTTTCATTCCTAAATTAATTTTCTAAAATGTAAATGATGTAATAATGAATAAGTATATGGTAAATTTTTATATTGATATCATGAAGACACAGAGCAATGTTGATGTAGCAACAAAACAAATAGAGGAGCTAAATATCAGGGCGTTATATGGCATGACTTAATGTTAACTCACTGTGAGCTAAATATCAGGGCGTTATATGGCATGACTTAATGTTAACTCACTGTGAGCTAAATATCAGGGCGTTATATGGCATGACTTAATGTTAACTCACTGTGAGCTAAATATCAGGGCGTTATATGGCATGACTTAATGTTAACTCACTTTGAGCTAAATATCAGGGCGTTATATAGCATGACTTAAATGTTAACTCACTGTGAGCTAAATATCAGGGCGTTATATGGCATGACTTAATGTTAACTCACTGTGAGCTAAATATCAGGGCGTTATATGGCATGACTTAAATGTTAACTCACTTTAGAAGTTAAATGTTTTGGTAAAGTCAAACCAACAAATCAAATTACGTTTCACGAGTGAAATTCAGTTGTACAGTAATGACTAAATACAAAATTTCACGAAATCAAGTCTCGCTAATAAATCCAACAAGAGAAGATAGCGAAAATTAAGTCTTGCTAATAAATCTGACAAGGCAAGATAGTGAAAATTAAGTTTCGCTAATAAATCCAACAAGACAAGATAGCGAAAATTAAATCTTGCTAATAAATCTGACAAGGCAAGATAGCGAAAATTAAGTCTCGCTAATAAATCCAACAAGACAAGATTGCAAAAATTAAGTCTTGCTGATAAATCTGACAAGGCAAGATAGCGAAAATTAAGTCTCGCTAATAAATCCAACAAGACAAGATTGCAAAAATTAAGTCTTGCTGATAAATCTGACAAGTCTCACTAATAAATCCGACAAAACAAGATAGCAGAAATCAAGTATCGCTAATAAATTTGACAAGGCAAGATAGCAAAAATTAAGTCTTGCTTATAAATCTGACAAGACAAGGTAGCGAAAATTAAGTCTCGCTAATAAATCTAACAAGGCAAGATAGCAGGAATTAAGTCTCACTAATAAATCTGACAAGGCAAGATAGCAAAAATTAACGTAGTTCCACACTCCTGTGATGTCATAAGATTGTGCAAAGTCAATAATTTAATGACTGGAACATAAATTTTGTTGGAGTCTTTTTCAATAGTCATTGTAAAAAATCTTGTTAGCCATAAAATATTTCAAAAGTCTTAGTTATATTTGAATAGTCAATTATGCGTTTCAAAATATTGAATCCAAGGACAATAACTCTGTTTTCATTAAATTATTTATCAAGTCCATTATGCAATAGATTTCCTATATTTTTCACAAACATTTTACCAAGGTGATAAGGAATTATAATCTGTGTCTTTTCATGAAATTACATAAAATTTTAATCCATGAGTGGTTTTGAATAGCTCAGTTGTATGGTGCCAGAGTTAGGGTTTTTATGGGGGTATACATACTCTGGAAGCTATAGATTTGAAATTATTAAGGAAAGGTATGGATTTTTTTTTCATAAATAACTATAACAGATGTACATTTACTAATATAACCAGAAAAAATTATATGTAAACCATGCTATAAGGAAATTGTGTCCATATTTGTTTGTTTTTTAACATTTTGGAGAGTAAGGCTAATTCAATATTTTGCACTTATTATACTAAAACTTGATGAACATAGTGAAAATGACATGTGTTTTAGTTCTTGACATGTTTCCTGATAAATAAATGCAATTTAAAATTGTTGTTGTTGTTTTTATTTTAAAATAACAACAGATAACTGTTTCCAATGAATTTCATAAAAATCTACATAGGGTACATTACTTCAGTAGTGTCTGTAATGAAAATAAATCTGGAAATCCTTAACTAATTTGCCTTTTCTCATTATTCTGAATGTTAATCTATTGATTCCAAACAAAAAAATGCTACCTAAACCCCAAAAATCCAGGACTAAGGACCCACCTTAAGTCTCGCTAGTAAATCAAACAAGGCAAGATTGTGGAAATCCAGTCTCGGTAATAAATCTGACAAAACAAGATAGTGGAAATTAAGTCTCATGGTGTGTCCAGAGGTCTGTGTTTGCCCAATTCTGTTATGTATTCTGTATAGGATTTATGTCTCTTTGCTATCTTTGTACTTTGATTACATGATGTGAATTAAGTGATCTGTTACTGATACTTATTCAGGATGGGAGCTACAGATGAGATCTTCAGTGGCAGAAGTACATTTATGGTAGAGCTTCAGGAAACCTCAGACATCTTATCACAAGCTACCTCTCGTTCACTGGTGGTTCTCGACGAATTGGGTAGGGGTACCAGTACACATGACGGCGTGGCTATAGCATATGCCACACTAGACTACTTCATATCAGAGGTTAGTTCTCAGACAGTTTGTGTCACACTAGACGACTACATATCAGAGGTTAGTTCTCAGACAGTTTGTATCACACTAGACGACTACATATCAGAGGTTAGTTCTCAGACAGTTTGTGTCACACTAGACGACTACATATCAGAGATTAGTTCTTGGACAGACAATGTGTGAACCAAATACTGTGTTCAGGTTTATTTTTGCCCTTTGTTTTTTTTTTACCTTTCTGTCCTTGCAAATGGTTTCACCCCGTTTTAAATTCGCCCTGACACAGTTGTATTAAATGAGAGATAAGAAAAAACAGTTAGACTCAGTCTTGAATTCGTCCAATCTAATTAAAATTAGATGTTAGATCTGCTCGCGTACTCGCATACATTATGTATGCGAGTACGCGAGCGGATCTAACATCTAATTTTGATTAGATTGGAATTCGTCCACTAACATCAAGGGCAAAACTAAAATGGGGGTGATTATTTCCATGTAATGAGTGTCAAGTGATTTCTGTTGAATTTTCAGAGTCTGCAATGTTTTAGCAAATACTTACAATCAGTAAGATAAAGTAATAGATAATGATTTATATTTATCCATACATACTGATACTATGTAAGCTGATAATTTTGCTTTCTTATTAACTCAGATTCAGTGCCAAACTTTATTTGTGACACACTATCCAATTTTGGCAGAGTTTGAAAAATCATACCCACAAAATGTTGGTAACTTTCACATGGGATTTATTGTAAACGAAGACAGGTCAACAGGTATGTATATCTGTGTTGGAAATTTATTAAAGTACTGTTAGTATTAAGTAAAGTTTATTTTCCCGATGTTTTAACCTTAAAAATTTGAACTTATATCGGTGAATATTGGCACGAGTTGGCTGTGAAAATGCACGAGCTTGCGAGTGCATTTTGACAGCCAACGAGTGCCAATATTCAACTATATAAGTTCAATAACCCTTTTATTATATAGCTAAAGTATTTGGTTGTTAAGTTATATCCATTTTCACTCAAACTACTCCAAAATAGACGAGAATTCATCAATATTGCCAGTGTGCAATAACAGCATGCATTTCTTAACTGTTCAATATTTAACCCGTCATTAATGCATGAAGCAAACTGATTTTGTAAATGGGGACATCATAATTTATGAAGAGTAAAACATAATGCTTAAGTAAATATCAAATACCGGCTCTGTCAGATTCGGAGGCCATTTTTGCTTGTTTACGTCGCTACGGTAACGTCAATATTGAACGCTCATACTCGGAATGTTTTGGGCGCATACAATTTACGCAATGTAAAGTTAGCGTTCAATAAATTCTCAGGATATTGAACGCTAACATTCTCTAGATTTTACGCAGATTTTATATTAGACTATTTATTAGCTATATAATAAAACCATTTATTGGATTCATGTGTATAACAGTAGAACCTACTTTTATGTGTAGTGAAAACCCCAAAATGTGTACAATTTATGATCAGAAATTTATGATCTTCAAAAATATGATTTATTCAATAGACATTTTATATGATGTGATGATTGATGGATTTGAATGAATGGAGCTGATTCTTTGATATGACAGATGGTGAAGACAACAGACCCACAATTACATTTCTGTACCAGCTTGTTAAAGGGGTCGCAGCCAGGAGTTACGGTTTAAATGTTGCTCGACTTGCTGGTATTAACGAAGATATTATTCGGGAGGCAGCGTTGTTGTCTGCACAGCTGGAGAGGAAGGTTCAGAAGAGAAGGTATGTAAGCACACTTCAAATCACTGTCAGAAATTATATGCCTTTTACTTCGATAATTCATAAATGTTACGATACAAACCTGAAATTTATAGATATTTTGTGTTTTAGATTTGAAATGGAAGCCTTCCAGAATATAATGTCTGCAGAAAATGACCATGAGCTATTGAAGCACATAAAAACATTTATTGAATCAAGTAACATACCAGAGTGATTTTATGCAAATTTGAAACATGTCCCTTGTTTGCATGGAAATAAAAGACAAAAACCCTTTGTGTACAAGTATTTTCTTTCAGTCTAAATTATCTAAATGTACGGATTTGCATCTTTAAATTCAATGGTTACTTTTGCAGCTTTTTTCATTAGGAAGTCTATCATGAAGTTTGCACCATGTTTTAATGTTAACAAACACTACATCTATGGGCTCCCCTGTGGCAAGGTTTGCTGTAGAATGTGGAAAATATCCCCCAATTTCGGAGAAAAACTGCTTGATTTTGTTGAGTTTATCATCTGTTTTGAAAGAATCCACGTAATTATTGCTTTTCACTAAGAACTCGACTGTCCACACATCCACAGTGAGTCTCCCAGAGAGCAGGTCATCCCTCATTGACTCCAGTACCAAAAGTTCTGCCCCCTCCACATCTAGTGAGAAATAATCTATGTGGTGTATGCCGATCTTGTCCAGCACGGTTTTCATTGAGTAACACGGCACTTTGGCGACCTCGGGACTCTTGAGCAGGTGTATCTGTTTCTCTACTGCCTTCATTCCCCCGAACACATCGTCCTTTATGAAGTCCACACTGTTTTGGTTACCTAAGATACAAGCACATAGTCGCCATACGTGTCGCTTGTGAGCGTCAATTTGACGACAGAGGTCGGGATTAGCTTCTATCAGGAGACCCGCCCAACCGTGTCTGCGCTCCAACCACAGAGTATTGGACAAGTGCTTCCCATCGAATGCTCCCATTTCTATAAAGAATCCATTCTCTTTTGGAAATATTTTGTATACCCCCTCGTCTTGCCCCGCTTGTGAGTACATCACGTTAGGATTTTTTACGGTGTGAACGGGATGTGGGGGTAACATGTGCACGGTGACGTCATTTTTACGATGGTGAGAGTAAAGGTAGATGACTACAGCAAATACGATCACAAAACCCAGGAAATGCTTGTTTCTTCTGACTCTGTCGCCGCAGCTGAAACAGCAATCACAGCAATATTAGCATTGTGTAATTGGCCCCGAAAGATAGGGGATATCTGTTCATTCAAATCGAGCTTGGAAGGCACAGTTTACTTTACTAGCCATGCATTGACAATCAATGGTGGCGAAATTTACCTTTATTTAAGATATATCGTGATACATTAGCAACAAATCGGTCATTCACCATGCGTCCGGCATTGGAAGTGAGAATCACGGGTCTTTCGGATGTGACCTCAAAAACGGAGGTTCCGTGTAGCAACCCTAACTGCTAGGGCCCTGAGCGCGAAGCGTAGGTCTAAATTTGTGGTGCTTCATCTACAGCTGGTGATGTCTCAATATGAGAGGAAAATTCTCGATGGGACGTGAAACATCAAACAATAACACATTTGTATATGATCACACGTTGTTTCACAATTTCCTATTTCGAACCGTCACCACCTTCTTGTATTTTAAAACAGCTTTAAAATGGCCGATGCTGACATCAATAGAACTAACTTAGACTTACGGTAGACTGAGAATCCCCCACTTTTACCACAATGGTAGGAGCAATTTCCATCCCCTTTCATGTTCTAGAACTCGTTAGAGCCATTGGGCGTCTATATAAGTACCGGGGCTTGCTCTCGGCTTGTAAAATTAAGCTTGAAAGAATGTTGTTGATTTTTCCAAAATACTTTTTTTAACCTGTGAAGATTTCCGCCTAAGCCTAACTCGCCTAATCATTTACGTCTGGGATTGTATAGCCCCGTTCCTATCCTCGTTAGACGAGTGGACAGGAATAAGCCTGGATGTCGGCTACGTCAGAGAGAGAATACCCAGTTCCCAACCCATAAAACATGTCGGTGTCATATGCTATGTTTCTATACCAAGAATACAAAAACAACAGTCAAATGCCTGGACTCTGCTGCTACATCTTACAGTTGATGAAAGTTATAACTAAAGTGATCAATCTCATAAACTTTATAAATAATAGAAAGGAGAAGGGCAAACACGGAGCCCTGGACACATCAGAGGTGGGATCAGGTGCCTAGGAGTTTAAGCATCAACTGTTGAACAATATCTATATTCCAAAGATTATTTTCCGTAAGGTTTACTTTTCTTGAAACGTCAACAGAGGACATGCCAGACTTTATTTAATCAATAATTGTCAATTGAAGTTAGTTATTTTGTCGATCGTTAAACCTTTGTCGATATCCTTATACTCTGATGGAGTCAGCTAAATATGTTCATGTAGAAAGATGAAATTTGGCATGTCCTTGAATTTGAAGTGGGCGAACTTTAAAACCTTAGCAACACACGCGCACGCGCGAAATGTTGATCTTGCAACATGGATATAACCTGTCTTCGCTAACCAGCGTGACAATCTGCCCTTCTCAGGATAGCGCATCTTCGCTAGTCAAGTGTTCCGGGAGATGAGAGTAAGCAAATCGGACACTTGGCAAGCGAAGATGAAATTTAAGCGAATCGCTTGGCTAGCAAAGGTGAGAGTAATTTCAAGCGAATCGGACATTTGGGTAGCGAAGACGAGAGAAAGCGAATTGGACACTTGGCTAGCAAGGATCTGTATCTGTATAGGTACGTTGAATCACCACTTCCGGCATTTGATCAACGGATGAGAGAAAGCGAATCGGACACTTGGCTAGCAAAGATGTGAGAAAGCGAATCGGACACATGGCTAGCGAAGATGAGGATGGAGAGGGGGAAAACTCATCACAGTTGTACAACCCTTGGCTAGCGAAGAAGATGAGCATGTATACGATTCACAACACATCAGTTGAAAACAAAAATACACATAAATATTCCCTACCTAAATCCTGGTGTTGCCGTCATATCGAGAATACCGGCCTGCTAGCAGTGTTTATATGTTGGATTTCCATTTAAAGCTACTTAGAAAACACTTCTATTGTTAAATTTACAGTACATATTAGGCCTAGATTAAAATATGATCTGTGTCCCCTTGTAACCCATTATTTTGACCTGCGAGTAGGTGAGGAATGGATTGATTGTATAATTAGTCTAGTCAATCTGTCAAAATTTAAACCAAACCTCAAACTAATTGCTACAAAGCTAATTACCACTTAAAATGAAGATATTTGTATATATAAGTAACATATTAAAACTAAACAAAATAATAATTTTGGGGAAAATTAAATTTTGGGGGTAAATATTCGGTTTTCACATAAAAATCGCGGAAATCTGGGAAAATTTAATATTTATATCAAATCAATTGGTATCAAATTATTTAAAACTCAAATTACAGGATTGTGTTTGTACAATCAATATAGAAATTTTTATACAACAAATTGGTGTATGGAATTTGGGGGGGGGGGGGGGGGGGGTATCGTTTTAGTGGAAAAATCGCTGAAAACTGGAAATATGGATGATTTGGTCAACTGTCTTAATTTTAAGATATTTACAACTAAAATAACAGCAGGCATGTTCACGAAACTCTCTTAAGATATGTCCTAAGATCATGAAGATATAACTTAGGAAAAAAGTTAGGAACATCCCAAGATCAACTTATAGTGTCCTAAGTCTAAGGATGTTTCTCGACGATATCTAGGAACATCCTAGTTAGGACGTCATAACTAATTAGGAACATTCTTATTCCTTTACGTGTATTTATACACATGATATTCGTGACATATTTCCAAGAAAACAATTAAAATATCTAGACACATACAACTAGAGAAAAGACAAATATTATTTATTTATTTGAATATTCTTAATTCAGATATCGTGAATTCAATACAACCATGTTATAAACTAAGAAATTTTAATATTATTTACTACTTTAAATAAAATAGTAAAATAAACGGATATTGTGATACTTGAACCTATGCATGTATGTTTAATATACTAGTATATTATTATTTCACGGTTTCCATGGGCTCTTCGCTTCAATATTATGGCTGTAGCCATGTTTATACAAACTTAGGATGATCTTAGGACAAGGATTATGCTGTCATAAAGCTGGGATAAACTTGGGGCGTGTCCTAAATTTAGGAAAGCTTCGAGAACCTGACTTAAGATTAAGACATGTCCTAAGACATACTAAGGCCATGTCACAGTCCTAAGACAGCTTCGTGAATTTTTCATGTACCGATAACGTAAAAACTATACAATTTTAAATGAAGTGAAAAACGGAATTTTGGAGTAAAATATTCTTATTTCAGTGGAAAAATCACAGAAAACTGAAAAAAATAATTCTTTGATTTTTCTTTGACTTTCTGTGTTGTTTTTATATTGCAGTTATTTATTAGTACTTTGCAACATATTTTGTTGATGTTTTTTTTTAAAGAGAGACCTCGATAACACCGCCAAAACACAAAATGAGGGATTAGTCAAGTGATTTGAAGTACGTGGCTGATGGGAGTCAGCCTTTTTAAAACTTGTTCGTTGACCAAATCATCCACATTTCCAGTTTTCAGCGATTTTTCTACTAGAAAACGATATTTCCCCCCAAAAATTTCATTTTCCATAAATCAATTTGTGTTTCCAATTTTTTAATATTGATTGTACAAATACAATCCTGTAATTTGAGTTTTAAATAATTTGATACCAACTGATTTGATATAAATATTAAAATTTTCCAGTTTCCTTATTTTCTAATGAAAACCCCAAGATCGATAAAATTAAGTTATTCAAATAAATGATAAAACCAATTGGAACGTATGTCTTGCTTCAAACATTAATAAAAATAAGTTTAAAAGATGTGTATTGACAAACATTAGCCAAAATATGTCGAGTTTAATTCAAGTAATAAACAATTTTAGCGTTAAAATCGAGGGGTATCACCGAATTTCAGAAAAACTGCCTCCGTGAAACAAAATAAATTTAGCATGAACATGTTCTTCGAGTTTTCCTCTAAAAAACTTTCGCTTTGAAATTTTGTTTCACGACGGCATTTTTTAATAATAATAAAAATACACTTATATAGCACCTTATCTAAAAATACTCTAAAGCGCTGTACAACATACTAAAATTTACAATTGATAATTAAAAGAAAAACCATAAAATACACAACGAATAATCCTTACACATTTAAGCATGAATGCAACATTATGTCATAATGGATAAAAAGTACAAATCAAGACAATTTAAAGTATAAAATATGATGCAAGCATACAACGTCCTAAATATATGAAAAACAAACAAGTAAAACTACTCAAAGGAATCTAAAACACAAATGTACCCAAAGTTCATTAAATTTAACAGTACATAGCTATTTAAAGGTTATAGGATTGACAGAAAAGATGAGTTTTTAACAGACGTTTAAAACATTCAAGATTTTTGGCGTTTCTGAGCTGGCTAGGCAGATTGTTCCAGAGTGTGGATGCAGCCTTGTCGAATCTGCGTCCACCGTAGGTCTTAGTTCTGACTGATGGTACAGTTAATAGATTTGCGGTTTCTGAACGCAGGGCTCTTGTCGGGTTCTATGGAATAATGAGTTCCATTAGATATCCTGGAATTTTTTAAATATAAATTTCAAAAATTCGAAACGACTTCACTGATATTATTTTCAACTTCACCTGTACTTTAATTTTCCCTAGCAATGTATGGTCTACTACGTGATTCATTGGAAAAGGTCGTCGACTTTTATATATATGTATAAAGATGTTTTCTTTTTTAAAACGACCGGGTTCGAATCCCTCACGAACACAATTTTTTTTTTCTATATCACGTTCCCATCTAGATTTTTTCCTCTTAATTGAAACACGCTTCTTGTTTTTATAAATGTTTCATGTCTGTTCATTACTATGCCGAGTTTGAAATAAGCTTTCAACCTGGACACTGTTTAGTTTGTGAATAGGACTCGCAACAAACACGCCGAATACTACAGAAGTCGATGGGTATAGAATTAATATTTATTTAACTGGCGGCCGCCACTTAATTAATACATGGTGGCTGCCAATTGCAAAAACAATATAATTCGTATTGCTGAGTGATTATATAGGAAAGATTTAGAATAGTACGCAAACACGCAGCATCGTCTTTCAAAGTGTAGGGACAGTCGTCGGAGAAATTGTCTTCTACGATTGTTGACAAGTAGAAAAAGAACCTAAAAATGTCTCTTTTGCCCAAACTTCGTACTCCTAAATTCGAGTCCTTCAATTTATCAGTTCATTCATTATTACCATTCATTACTACCACCAAAAGACTGGGGTGGGGGCCAATCCGCCAATTAATCTTATTTCACATGTGAAAATAACTTATTTGCATGTGAAAATAACAGAAATTGAACGTTGTCAAAAAAAAAAAAAAAAAAAATGGAGGGTCAGCCCCGTGGTTCTACATGCCTAATACGTTGATATATTAAGTACACATGAAGATTTGCAACAATAATTTAATGCTATATCACATACATATTACTAAGCATTGGGGAAGGATTGGACCCCTTTCATTTTGAGAGAGAGATAAAGAGAGATGAGTTGAATAACTGGTGACCGCCATATGAATCATATAAATTAAGTGGCGGCCGCCATTTAAATGAATATTAATTCTATATCCTGGCTTCCGTAGAATACAGCATGCAATACCTTGTTTTAATAGTCAGGTTGCTAACGAGAAATTGTATGCTTTTCTGAGTGAAAGTTGTTGACGGTATGGTGCATTTTACGAAAAACCGTTGTAAACTTTGCAAAAATATTTTTAAGGCCAAACAAGGCATTTATAATGCAGTGTCATTTTGTACCTTAGGTACTCCAGGCATCAGTGAAATTATGCGTGTTAAAACCGCTTAATGTCTGATATACATGATGATGCCTGTGAAACAAATTCTGATGATGATTTTGATTAAATATCCTTCTTTGAAGTATGATCTGTATATTTGTTTTTAATTCTAGATATTTTCGACAGTGTTTTAGTACGGTACTGTATCTATTGTAATTAAAGGTACCACCAATGCAGATTTTAAACTCCCGATTTACGACAGGTGTCCAATCATGAATAGGCTTATTGTTCGCCAAGTTCAACCATCTTCTTTCAACCTCTATAGGCGGTCCTTGAAATATACAATCCAGGAAAAGAAAAGCCCAACAAGCATTTGCTGTCCTAAGACCCATTTGGAGGTGACAAAGCTCTCAGAACATGCACCAAAATTTGAATCCACAAAGCCAATGTAAAATCAGTTTTACTCTGTGGATCAGAAATATGGCGATTAACTGCTGCTTCCTCAACAAAACAGTAAAAGTATTCTTGGAACGGTGCCTAAGAAACATCATAGGAGTAAAATGGCCCAACAAAATCAGCAACAAGAAACCAAACAAGAACCGGTTATCCAAACAATAATAACAAGGAAAAGGATTGGACACACATTGAGGATAAAGAACACCAATGTGACACATCATGCTTTAGACTGGAACCGTCAGGGTCATTTGAAGAGAGGCAGGCCAAAATAAAACCCTTGGTGAAGAGATTTGACCTCTGAAAATAGTCAAGACATGGGGAGAAATAAAGAAGTTGGCCAAAGACAGATAGAAGTTGAGAGCTGCAGGGGTCGCCACGAAGTGGATTAAGTCAAGACTGATACGAAATCTTTATCAAGCTATGTGTTAGGAACTAAAGAGTACAAACAGGCTTAAATAGTACATGTAACACTTTATTATAATAACTGATAACAATGCCTGACTTTGCACCAGTACTGGCTGAGGGCATTACTGGGCTATGGTCATCTGTGGGCTGGGCTATGGTCATCTGTGGGCATCACTTGGCTATTGTTGTCCCGGTGAGAAGATAGCCTCCTGCTGCACTCATCTGAATCTCGGGATGGGTTCTCATGGGCAGAATCTATCATAATACAAGATTACAATACTTATAATCTGAGAGGATGAAATGACAATAATATTGGGATAATGTACATTCATAAAATCTTTATTTAACTCTACAAGTGATTCCTTGCGCCATATCTTGGAACACAGTAACTAACAAATTTACCTGATATTCCTTGAGCTCTATAATTAACAAATTTACCTGATATTCCCTGAGCAATGTCTCAGACACTCTATAATTAACAAATTTACCCGATAGTCCCTGAGCTATGTCTCAGACACTCTATAATTAACAAATTTACCTGATATTCCCTGAGCAATGTCTCAGACACTCTATAATTAACAAATTTACCTGATATTCCCTGAGCAATGTCTCAGACACTCTATAATTAACAAATTTACCTGTCTCAGACACTCTGTGATTAACAAAAATACCTGGTACTACCTGAGCAACATCTCAGACACTCTGTAATTAATAAATTTACCTGGTACTACCTCAGCCATGCCTCAGCCACTCCGTAATTAAGAAATTTACCTGATATTCCTTGAGCCATGTCTCAGACTCTGTAATTAACAAATTTACCTGATATTCCCTGAGCCATGTCTCAGACACTCTGTAATTCACTAAACACCCAATCTCTCTCAGATATCCATAAGCATCCATCACTGCCTGTTAAGGTAAAAATAATATTACTGTTAGTGACGCAACCCAACACAATACAAGGGACTTAAAATTTGGTCCAAGATTTCTGTTTGGGCATTACAAGGATATTAACACAAGAGAACCGCAAACGGTACATAACACGCCTGTGAAAAGCTAATATAGGGTGTTTTTCTTTTACCATGATTTGTAGAACTTGGCTTCATGTAGTATCAGCATTCATCAAGGTGTGACATACTTTCTTTGCATCATAAAGACAAGACAAATCATGTACTCTCTGTGTAATATTTTCACTTGACATAAGATGTATGTGTACCAAGTTTGATGGTCCTTGCCCCAATGAATCAGTCTGCATCCTGCTACTACGACCTTGACCTTAAGAAACAATAGGCATCCTCCACTTGGCATAAAGTGTATGTGTATAAAGTTTGACGGTCCTAGCCCAAACAGTTTGGTTTGTATACTGTCTACTAGGTTTTCCTACTAAGTGATACTGTGACCTTGACATTGAAAAATAATAAGCATCTTCCTCTCATTATGGTGATCAAATGTACCAACTTGCAGTTCTTCAAGCTTACAGTTTAGTTTGTATACTGCCTACAAAGTCTTCCTACTGTGATACTGCAACCTTGACCTTTGACCTCTAACCTTAAAAAACATTAAGCATCTTCCTCTCATCATGGTGTTCAAATGTACCAAATTGCAATATCCTGAAGCTTATGGTTTGGTTTGTATCCCGCCTACAAGGTTTTCCTACAAAGAAATATGACCTTGGCCATTGACTTCTGACCTTGAAAAACAATAGGCATCTTCCTCTCATCATGGTGATCTAATTTACTAAATTGTAATATCCTGGAGCTTATGGTTCAGTTTGTATCCCGCCCACAAGGGTTTCCTACTAAGTGATACTACGACCTTGACCTGTGATCTTGAAAAACAATAGGCATCTTCCTCTCATCATGGTGATCAAATGTACTAAGTTGCAATATTCTGGAGCTTACAGTTCAGTTTGTATCCTGCCTACAAGGTTTTCCTACAAAGAAATATGACCTTGACCATTGACTTCTGACCTTGAAAAACAATAGGCATCTTCCTCTCATCATGGTGATCTAATTTACAAAACTGTAATATCCTGGAGTTTATGGTTCAGTTTGTATCCTGCCCACAAGGGTTTCCTACTAGGTTTTCCTACTAAGTGATACTACGACCTTGACCTCTGATCTTGAAAAACAATAGGCATCTTCCTCTCATCATGGTGATCAAATGTACCAAGTTGTAAAATCCTGGAGCTTACGGTTCGATCTGTATCCTGCCCACAAGGTCTGGACGGACAGACAGACAGACAGCCATACCATAATACATCCCGTCTTTGACAGGCGTATAAAAATACTGTAAATACTTAGATATACGCAAGGAATTTATCATCATGTAATTTCGCGAGAATCATCACTCGTGAATTAAAATTACTCACTTTTTATTTTCATAATACTAAAATACATGTAAAAACTCTTGATCGACAGAACATTTGTTGAAGAGATTTGACTTCCAAGAGTAATTCACAATATCAAGTACTCGCGTTATCTACAATATTGACTGTATCAGTTGTAGAATTATCAATGAGAAGAGTTTTACCTGTTGATACTGGTTGTACACCACTATCGGTCTGGACGGAGCCACATATTCTATTAGGGTAGTGACTAGAGGGGTAGGGTTGAATTTGCTGGCTACGATTAAACTATGAAAGGAAAAAAATATAAATTACCAAGTCTCATAAACAAAGTTTTCTGACATGTTTATCCATCAGTCAGCAACAGAAATTTATCTTTTATATCACTCACCAATCAATATCATGTGAAAGCAAGAGTTCTTTGGCCTCGAGTAATCTTTTGCTGTACAAAACTTTATTTGCTTCTCGGGCTGATAACTGTTTTAGATAAAAAAGCATAACATTAAAATCTCACGTAGAATAACCCATTCTCAAATTTTCCATCATAAAACCAGAAAAACTCCCTGCATAAATTTTAAACAAAAATTCTGCAAGGTGGGGCACATCCCCTCGCAAGGAGCATATACAAGCTTCTTCTTTAAAGTCCTGTGGTGACCTTGACCTTTGGGTCCCAAATAGGGTTCTTCCTCTTTTGATAGCAAAGCTGTATGTGAAGTATCAAATCAATAAAGCAAAAAAATGTGGCTTGTAAAGTGTCTACAAGCTCAGTGTTACACACCCACACACAAACAGTCCCAATGAACTGCAAGGGGATAAATATTAAAACCACAAATTAAATTTCCTAACAGAACTACATGCAATACCACCTCAAGTCATTCAAATTAAGTCAAAATGCTTTCGTTCTAAAATCTATGAATTACAATACAATAATTCAAATTCCTGTGACCTTGATGTTTAATATATAAAATTAAGAGAATAACATATCCTAAGTCATCAACTATGGGTCAAAAATGAACATTTGTGTTTAAATATTGTGAAGATATGGTCTCTACATGAGTCATGTACATTTCAGTAAATGACCTTGAAGGTCATTCTGATGACCTTGCACTAGCACACTAACAGGATATAACAATTTATTGACAATGTGAAAACTTTTCTGCCCAGTAGACACATGAATGGTCTGAACAGGATTTTCCTACTTTTCTCTCACAGGGATTTTTCTCAGTTGAAAATCTGTAGCCATACAATTTTTCTCTCAGTGACTTTTAAATTGTTTAAATAACCTTAGACTAGGATTGCGAAACACCCACACATAAAAAGCAACTTCTGCATGAAGTGCGATTGTTTAAAGGTTTTCTTTATAATGATGCATGGTCCTGAGAAGAATATCTATACTTTTTCTCCCACGTCCTTGACATTGTCTTAATGACTTTGAACTATAATCCAGACAAAACTTTGTCTTCGTCAACCTTTGAGTCTCATTGTTACCTTTCTAATTTGTGAAAATATGATAGCACTGATAAAATCTACAAACAAAATGATCTTAAAATACTTTAAAACAAGTCTTAACTCTTTAATATTTCGGCTAATATAAGTAAAAATGTTCAGATAAATATGAACAGATGGATACACAGACTATACCCTCCAAATATCATTTGCAGGGGACATAATTATACATTTACCTCTGTTTCCATCTTTTTTGTTACTGGGCCCGGGCAGGGGACATAATTATATATTTACCTCCGTTTTCATCTTTTTAAATGCTGGGCCTGGGCAGGGGGAATAATTATACATTTACCTCCATTTTCATCTTTTTGTTGCTGGGCCTGGGCAGGGAACATAATTATACAGTTTTTAAAATCTGTTTAAATCTTTTTAAATGCTGGGCCTGGGCAGGGGACATAATTTATATATTTACCTCTGTTTTCATCTTTTTAAATGCTGGGCCCAGGCAGGGGACCTAATCCTATATCTAACTGTTTTCATCTTTTTAAATGCTGGGCCCACGCAGGGGACATAATTATATATTTACCTCTGTTTTCATCTTTTTTTTTGCTGGGCCTGGGCTGCCTGATTCCTCACCCTCTATATTCGTATTTTGGGTTGACTCTGTACTTTGATCACAAACTTCCATTACTGCCTCGTTGTCTCCCTTGTTTTTCCCATTTGTCTGTGAAGAATGACCACCCTCCCCATCACACCGAGGAGATTCTACTGGGAGATTGTTACTCTGAGTGTCACTGCTTGTTTCTTCCAAACCATTTCCTTTTAACGAGTCAATTTCACAAAATGGAATATTGTACAAATTGTCCATGAACTCCTTAGGAAAGTCTAGATACTCCACTATTGGTCTGCAAAAGACAATCCGACATTGAGGATCATGATTATTAAATCGGATTTCATGATACATGATTTCCAACTTAAGAGTATCTACCTTTGCAAAATAAAGAATATCAACTCAACACAACAATACATCAATCAACTAGAGGTTTTGGTCGATTAAAACACGTCTCCCCTTCTTAAAGCAGTGAACATTTGTTCTTTGAACACAAATTTGTGATCGTAGCATATGTTTGGTTTGAAATGTAGTATTTTGTTTGAGAACCCTGTGGAAGATCGATTGATTGTGTGTTGTTGAATGTCCTGTGACAATATATCACTCATATGGAAATGTCACCTTTGCCATAAATATAATCTCCATTAATAGGTAGAAAGGGATTTAAAACTCAGGATATTCATCTTATGTCAGAATAACCAAATGTACATGTTTTGAAAAAATTATGGACTAGTAGACCCCCCCCCCCCCCCCCCCCCCAATAAAGCAATATACATACCTCACTGGTCTGTCCCCTGGATGGAAGTGAATTACTTTTCCAAATCCTAGAATGTAGATGGCAGAACTAAGTATATAATGTGCATTATCTCTATAAACCTGCAATCAACAACTTTGGAATATTTGAAATCTTGGAGACTTCAAATTAATTTTCCCGATTTTTGGGGGACAAAACTTGGTCCTTATCATAATTAAATACCATTTACCTCTATATCAATAAACAAGGCTACCTCCAAGTATTGAATGATTATGTTTCTGTAATTGTTTACAAATACTCAACATAATGTATGCCAAAACTACATTAAAAACACTACATTATGCCTCCCAGAAAAATACCAATCTTCTTAGGACGCGCCTATAAGTCGGACATAGAGTTTTGGACCAAAAATTGACTCCCAAAAATCCGACTTATAGGCGAGTATATACGGTATTGTCTGCTCAGTATTTTGAATTGATGATACTACTATCAATTAAATGATGTGTGTGTATAACCCTTTTCAATTTTGCACCATTGTACATTTCGGTTATCTATTTAAGGCAACAGTTTTTTAAATTTGTTGGTTTATAAACTGCCGACTTCATTTTTTCAACTTCAAAAATAACAAGAGATGTTTATGAAACACATGCCCCTATGGTGCAAAATTGAAAAGGGTTATACACACACATCATTTAATTGATAGTAGTATCATCAATTCAAAATACTGAGCAGACAATACCGTATATACTCGCCTATAAGTCGGATTTTTGGGAGTCAATTTTTGGTCCAAAACTCTATGTCCGACTTATAGGCGCGTCCTAAGAAGATTGGTATTTTTCTGGGAGGCATAATGTAGTGTTTTTAAAACAACTCCGACGATTATCATGGACTACCACACTAATGATTATTGTTCACAAATATCTAGACATAGTGTATTATTTATGTATTTTAAAATCATGTATAAAGTACAAGTATTTACATATTTTTGTTTAGTTAATTTACCCGTAACTAATACTTTCAATTCAACTCATCTATCGTTTATCGGTAAAACTGAATCACGAACCCGATTTAATATTGAAATATTCATATGTATACCGACTGAAATATATTTCATACAAAAATGAATATTGTTAACAGATAATTTAGATCATCATTCTTGACTCTTAAAAACTCTATTGTTGTTACAATGAATTATACCGGAATCCCACAGTAACAGAGGCACGTACCACTAAGTAAACACCGTGTCAGGTACTGGTAATTAGGAGACCACAATTGCTTAGATAAACAAGGGATCATTGCCCATAACAGATCAAGGGTTGTGTTTAAACCCCTAACACATATGGCTTGGATATTGAGCACCCCCTAATTATCAATTTCTCAAAATATTTGTTGAAACATAGGTAAAAACACTAGAGCATTGACTTGAAATTGTCAACCGATTCTGACAAAAAATTGTACCGACTTATAAGCGGGTCAATGGCAAATTCCTACAAAATAACCCTAAAAAATACAACCGACTTATAAGCGGACCGACTTATAGGCGAATATATACGGTATCTTCCTATGTCAAGAGTGAATTGACCATGTGACCTAAAAACCCATAGGGGTCATCTACTCCTTATGCTGTACCAGTGTACCAAGTTTGGTGTCAATCAAGCAAATAATTCTTAAAATTTAGGAGACAATATATTACTATGTCCAGTTCAACTATTGACTTTTGACCTCAAAATCAATATGAGTCATCTTCTCCTGAAGATGTACCAGTGTACTAAGTTTGATGTCTGTCAAGCAAAAGGTTTATCAGGATATTGAGTGGACAGTATATTATATGTCCAGTTTGAGCCTTGACCTTTGACCATGTGACCTCAAAATCAATAGGAGTCATCTTCTCCTGAATATACACCAGTGTACTAAGTTTGATGTCTGTCAAGCAAAGGAATCTCAAGATATTGAGTGGACAGTATATTCCAATGTCCAGGTTAACCCTTGACCTTTAAACATGTGACCTAAAAATTAATAGGGATCATCTTCTCCTGAGAATGTACCAAGTTTGATGTCTGTCAAGCAAAGGGTTCTCAAGATATTGAACGGACAGTATATTCCTATGTCCAGTTTGACCCTTGACCTTTGACCACAAAATCAATAGGAGTCATTTTCTCCTGAAGACGTATCAGTGTACCAAGTTTGATGTCTGTCAAGAAAAGGGTTCTTAAGATACTGAGCAGACAGTATATTCCCATGTCTAGTCTGACCCTTGACCTTTGACCATGTAACCTCAAAATCAATAGGAGTCATCTTCTCCTGAAGATATACCAGTGTACTAAGTTTGATGTCTGTCAAGCAAAGGGTTCTCAAGATACTGAGCGGACATTATATTACTATGACCATTTTGACCCTTGACCAAGTGACCTCAAAATCAATAGGGGTCATCTTCTCCTGAAGATGTACCAGTGTACCAAGTTTGATGTCTGTCAAGCAAAGGGTTTTCAAGATATTGAGCATACATTATATTCCAATGTCCAGTTTGACCCTTGACCTTTGACCATGTGACCTCAAAATCAATAGGGGTCACCGTCTCCTGAAGACATACCAGTGTACCAAGTTTGATGTCTATCAAGCAAAGGGTTCTCAAGATATTGAACGGACAGTATATTCATATGTCCAGTTTGACCCTTGACCTTTGACCACGTGACCTCAAAATCAATAGGGGTCATCTTCTTCTGAAGATGTACTGGTGTACCAAGTTTGATGTCTGTCAAGCAAAGGGTTCTCTAGACATTGAATGGTCAGTATATTCCTATGCCCAGTTTGACCCTTGACCATATGACCTCAAAATCAATAGGGGTCATCTACTCCTTAGGATGTACCAGTGTGCCAAGTTTGATGTCTTTCAAGCAAAGGGTTCTCAAGATATTGAGCGGACATTATATTCCTATGTCCAGAGTAGATTGACCCTTGACCTTTGACCTGAAAAACAATGGGGGTCCTCTTCTACTCATAACCAACCCACATATGAAATATCATTATCATCAAGTGAATGGTTCTTAAGATATTGAGCGGACAACATGTGGTCTACCGACCGACTGACAGGTGCAAACCAATATGCCCCTCTTCTTTGAAGGGGGGGGACATAAAAATAAAGAGTCAAGCTTTTTTATATTCCAATTGACCTCAAAATAATTAATCCTCCTAAATAAAAATACAGACCTTTTTTCATGAGGAACATACTCAATATCTTCCAGACGACATAATATGATATGCGAATATGCATATCCTAATTGATTTCATAAGGATATTAGGTTAATGTACAGTAATGTTTATTGGTTTATAGATTTTTGCATTAGTTTTCTAATTTTCACTGACCAAGCAACTAATTTTCTTTTTAAAACAAGACTGCTATGCATAGCATTATGTCCTCCTTCGCAGCAAAAAAGTTAAAAGCATAAAAGTCCAATAACTCCTGTAAAATTTGTAGAATTAAAATCGTGGTGTACTATGATCAACTACATGTTATGAATAACAATCCTGCAAAATTTGAACAAAATCTGTAGAGCAGTGTCCAAGGAGTTGTGTTCACAAAGTCTTCTTATAGTGTAGAATGTACAAATTCAACAAAGTCCCATAACTCCTGTAAAATTTGTTGAGTCAAAATGGTGGCACAACATGATCAACTACAAATGGTGACTAAAAATCCTACAAAATTTGAACAAAACCCGTTGAGCAGTGTCCAAGGAGTTGCATCCACAAGTGTGACAGATGGACGGACGCACTGACATACAGTCACCGATATTTCTATGTCTCCTACTCTCCTTCCAGTTGTGGCAGGGGACAATAAGTAAACCAACAAAATTAAAACCTGTTGTTTGATATAGAATTTCCTTTAAATCTCACTTTAGCAGCTTACTAGTTTTTCTTTTTTTTTTTGTTATTTGGGGGTTGGGGGTGTCTATTATCTCTCACCTCCTAGCCTTTCTAGCACAGCCCCCACTACAAGCCCTGAACACGTGTCAACCACTGCTACATTGGAGTAGGCGTGGACGTTTCCGTAACTCAGAATTTGCGCAAGAGTGTCCATCCTCATATGACTGCAAGTAGACGATGCAGATGATTATTGTAAGGACTAATGGCAGAGCTTCATAATGAATAAATATACACCACTAGTTTTGTTTGGAATTTCTTCAACTGATAACAACATTAATGAAAATACAGATGACTCTCACAAACAGGATCATGGTACTATTTTTTTTTTTTTTTTTTAGATTTCAAAGGTTTGGAAATCAGCATTTCTGCAACAAGATTCGATTTATACAAAATAACTCAAATCAAATGTGACACATACCTACATGCTGTTATATTCAAACTTTCCAAAAATTGGGAAAAGACCTGAGAAAAGGATTGAGACCAAACCATTGAGAGTCACCTTATGAAATATTTACAGAATTTTTGCTGGAGACTTCTCGTGGTACATCTGGCACATTAACCTAGTGTTTGGTTTAAGGACCGTGAACTCAGAAACATGTCTGAAAGAAGGAAAAAAATAATTTAATGGACTTAACCTGGTATGTATCTAGTGATAGTGTATTGATGATGATAATCTGAATCTGATTATTTATAATTCGTTCCTACTTCTGCTTTTTCTTTTTGACCCACTTCTCCTGGGCGTACTCGGTCTTCCCTTTAAACGTCGTACTGTTTTCTATCAACTGCTCTATGATTTTCTGTTAATGTCAAAATAACATCAACAAAAATGTTATGTACACGAATATTTTCTAATCAAGAGGCTACAATTTACTCACCTCATATTTTATACTGAACACAACATTCCATTGAAATTCAGGAAAGTTAAAATTACAAATTTGACATATTAGAAATCCCAGAACTACAATCTGACAGATTAAATATCTGGAATCCCAACACTACAATCTGACAGATTAAATATCTGGAATCCCAACACTGCAATCTGATAATTAAATATCCTGAATCCCAACACTGCAATCTCACAGATTAAATATCTGCTATTTGACAGATTAAATATCTGCTATTCGACAGATTAAATATCTGCTATTTGACAGATTAGATATTTGCTATTTGACAGATTAAATATCTGCTATTCGACAGATTAAATATCTGCTATTCGACAGATAAAATATCTGCTATTTGACATATTAAATATCTGCTATTTGACAGATTAGATATTTGCTATTTGACAGATTAAATATCTGCTATTCGACAGATTAAATATCTGCTATTCGACAGATAAAATATCTGCTATTTGACATATTAAATATCTGCTATTTGACAGATTAAATATCTGCTATTTGACATATTAAATATCTGCTATTTGACAGATTAAATCAGAGATCTCTACACTACTTCACCTCTCCCTTTGTCCCCTCTTTTTTCATTTTCTCGATGTCTTCTCGTGATAACTTCTGATTGCTGTCCAGGTCGTGTAAATCCCGGTTATCAATTCCTTTCTCAGCACCTGCATGAATATTCATAGAAAATTTATGCAAATCCCAGTTATCAATTCCTTTCTTGGCACTTGCACAAATATTTATAGAAAATTCATGTAAAACCTGGTTATCAATTCCTTTCTTGGCACCTGCATCAATATTTATAGAAAATTCATGTAAATCACGGTTATCAATTCCTTTATCGGCACCTGTTTGAATGTTTATGAAACAAAAACCATCTCTGTAGAAAATGTGTCAAAAGTTCACATGTGTACATGGATAATAAAACCGAGTTGAATTGAAAGATCACGAGATGGTGTTACAGATCTACAAAGTTATATACTGTAAACGTATTATATTTGGCATGTACGATATTTGGCGGAAATCGTTTTTTCTACAAGTTAGCGTAGATTTGATTTAGCGCATTCCTGAATTACTTTAAACATCTAGATTTACGGATGGCATTTAGCGATGTACTTGATTTAGCGGAAGCTGCGTTCTGCCAAAGGCGTTAAATAGAATACACAGCCAAATGTAATACATTTACAGTATGTGTGGTATTATAACTGGTACTGACCAAGTGCTACCAAGGTTACTATTGTTCAAAGTCAGCTTTAAATTAACTGATTGATTCACGTGTAACTACACAACATAAGATACACCCCCCCCCCCCCCTTACATATTAACAAGTCCTGTATAATGATTAATGGCACAAAGCAGATGATCGCTTATTCAGTCGGATAAGCAGATGATCGCTTATTCAGTCAGATAAGCTGTAATTACCTAACACTTCTGCTTCCTTGAATGTTTTCTGTATTTTAATCATCTTGCCATTCTTGACTTCAAAAGTAGATCCATAAAAATGACCAATGGCGCCATCAAGAGTGAACTTAATCTTGTCCAACCAGATATCTCTATAAACAAAAGGAAAAAATATTAAAGAAAAATACTCCTTCATGTCTTTTGATCATTATGTTCCATTTTACTGATTGAAGTCATGTTCTCAGATTGCATACTGAGTATGAAACTTTGTGTTCAGGAATAGCATGTGACTGCAAATATGTTGCAAATACAATAGATTAGGGAGTCTAGAATGTTACGCCAAAGTATATATCACAGATGGCATTACTAAATCACTATATAAGTAATGTCATCCGGTCATCTGTAGAAGTACTTCAATATTGTCAGCAGTCATTCAATTCATAAATACAATAAAATAGAAAAAAATATAATCTACATTCTTCCCAGTGTATTAATTGCAACTAAACCCTCTGCTACTGAGATCTTTTGGGCTCATGATGAGGTTACCATAAGTTGGATCTGCCAGCCTGAGAGCTTAATCACACTATTACTGGGTACTATTATCTCATAAATAATATTTCAATTTTAAAATTTCATTGAGACGTAAAATGTGATGGTAACATTGTCAAATCCTATACAGGGCTTGAAGCTAACTTTTTGTGTCACCAGTCCAGCCGGACTGATGGGGTATAATTTCAACCAGTCCGCAGAAAAATTTACCAGTCCAACAGAGTGTTCCAGAAATAATTAAACATTATTTCGTTAATGTTATTAAAATGAAATTTAACTCAATATGCCTCAGACAATATTGTAACACTTAAATGTGGGATTTATATTTACAAATCAGATCCGTCTGATATCTACATATCGAAGCATGCCAAATGTGTGTATAGAATTTCATAAGTATAATTTCCAAAATGATGCTTTAGAAAATTAACCAGTCCCATCGGACTGACTAAAACAAATGTCAGTCAGTCCGCCAGACTTTTAACCAGTCACAGGCTGATGGGCATATGTTAATTTCGAGCCCTGCTATAATGCCCAAAGAAGTGAAATTGATTTGATATCACAAACCAAATGCATTAGGAAAAAAATTGTTGTCAATCATCAAAATCAGTGGCTCAACTGAACAATTTGTAAATTCACCGATAGCTCAATTAAGACACATAAATTACATCACATCAAATAACGATATTATGCATCAAGAATTGAAACATTAATCTTAGAGTGATTTTACAAATTCATAAAAGAATGATTTATATGGCAAACACATGACTATCTATAAATGTAAGGTTATAAAAAAAATACAATATTGAGCACTCCAATAGAGATCTTATTTCTCTTTAAATAGTGATGTTTTCGAGTATATAGAACACCTACAAAAACACATTGAGTTAATCCCAGGAATCAGCCACTTTATCAGTAAATTCAGTTAAAAATCTTACCATTTCAGCTTCGCGAGCATACTGATATTAAAGTGGCCGATTCCTGCTCATCGATCACTTAGTGAATTTAAAATAGATTTTTGTCAGAAATTTGAACCTACAGCACTTAAAATTGCATCAAATCTAAACAAACTTTTCTAGCTCTAAACTGTACAAGATAACATAATTCAACAAAGTAAGGAATTCATAGTCAGCCTCTAAAAACTGTTGTCAAATGAATGCTGAAGGGTATTTCGATTTACAATGCTGTCATGTTTGGTGAAAGTGAAGCATTCCCAACGGATGTTTGATCCAAGTTTGAGACCTTGGTAGATTGTGGTGTTACATTTTCTACCATTCATTGTAGGAAATGGCACTTTCATTTACTATGCAAGATGGTAAATGTAAGAGTCTTGTATCTCCACTGGATTTGTTTTAATATAAATCATTCGTAAGCCTTCTCAATAATGCATGCTATCAGTATCACAAATTACTGAAACATCATAATGCCAAGTGTACCGTTTCTTTCGAATTTGGAAAATGCGGACTGCCTTTCCTTTCTTTAATAGCACTTGATCACCCTCCTTTATTGTCACAGATGACACTTTGCCTGTTTCCTCACACATGGGCTCACTGACTGTCGCCATATTTTCTTCCGAGTGATAAAAACGCTTTAACATGTTTCGTGCAGGTTCTTTCGACAAGCGTTTTGCTGATTCTGACAATACATTCTGTAAATAAACACACGTGCTGATATTCGAAAATGAAAGTAAAAGGATGTCAGAATTGACCGTTGGAAAAACAGAGAAGTACAAGAAACGAGTTTCAAAATTTGTGAGGGTCTTCTGTAAACGATTACAACCTCTCACGGTAATATTCAAGGACAAGGCATCTGATAAGATTTTTAAGAGTGTGATTTCCTTCAAAAACCACACAATCAATTGTGCTTTCCATTCCCTTTTCATCAGATTCCGACAAAATATTCTGACAACATTTTCTGTGGATGGCGTGGAACACAACCATATTGAACTTATAACAAAATACGTCGTTTTGGTAAAATCTCCATTTGTCACTGAACAGATAGTCTCACACCTTTCAAAAGAGAGTGAAGGCAACATCCAGTATGCTGTAATTAACTTTCTCCCACTCCAGAACACGACTTTGGATTTGGAAATGGCCCAGATAAAAATATCTAACTCCGAGTGTAAAAGAAATTGGCAAGCAGAGAAATGTTTTCACAAGTTATACCCAAAGTACTTGCCAATAAAGGTAAATGCTAGCGCATCCGATTCATACTTGAGAACAGAAGTTGACACTAAAGCTCCAATGTGTTGGTTAGACATTCAAGCATGGTATATCAGACAAAAAAGCCTGGAAAATACAATCAGTAGCGGGATTCTAAAATCAAACAGTGACACTGAAATGACTTGTAGCAATACCAGCAATAGACCGCTGGATCTGAACAAGAGGTGGCGGAAGAAAAAAATCAGACGCTTAACATCTGCAGCCACGGAATATATAGAAAATATTTCAAACATGCATGAAGCTTCATCCATTGAACTAGTTATCCAAATGATGCCAGAAATCAGTAGTTTTCAGTATATATTACGAACAGAGTTACTGATAGACTGTCTCAAGTTTTTTTGTGTTCCGTTTGAAGTGGCCAAAGTTGAAATTAAATGTGTCTCAACCCTTTCTGAACATTTTGCTGGAGATATTGAAATTGACAAGTCTGGTTCTTGCCTTGTCAAGGTTGAGGGTCCTGCATCCATTCTATTGAAGAAAAAAGAACTAGCTGTGTGGGACACTATAGGACACATCATTGGAATAAACCCCAGACGTATTGCACTTTTAGAGACTGATTAATATATGAATGGAAAATAATGGAATTTTCCAAATGGCTATATTTTCTTCTGATATGATGTGTATAGTAATTTCATTGATGTGTTGAATTTCCCCATTATTAAATAATTATACGACTGATAAAATAACGGAATTTTCCAATATTTTTTCTGATGTGATGTGAATAGTCATTTCATTGTTGTGTTGAATTTCCTGTTAATCAATGATCGTACAAGTTCTGATAAAACAATGGAATTTTCCAAATGGCTACATCTTCTAATATGTACAATATCTTTATTGATGTTTTGAATTTCCAGTTATTAAATTGATAAAATAAGGATGTTTATATTCTTCTGATATATTTAATATGTACACTATATTTAAATTTTTTGTGGATGTGTTGAATTGATTAAACAATTGCACGGTGGCGAAACCTGTGACTTTGACATGATCAATCACACGGAAAAATGGCCACAAAAGTGAACAAGGGAAAATTCAAATGAGCAAGTAACACCTTTATCAATAATGAATTGTCACATACCTTATATCAAGATTTGAAGAATTTTCTCGGGAACAAATCTATACTAAAATGGTAGTTCAATGTGCGATAGAAGCAGCGAACAATGACACAGTTTTTTTAATTCCGTGAAAAAACCTAATTCCAACCGCCAAATAACTGTCTCAGTGTTCTCTACTTTTATTGCACTTAGAATTACCATTTTAGTATAGATTTGTTTGTGTAAAAATTCCTCAAATGTTGATATTTATATAAATTATGTGACTATTTCTTATTGGTAAAGGTGTTACTTACTCATGAATGTTGTGTTGACTTTTGTCTCCATTTTTACATGTAATTGATCATGTCAAAGTCATGTAATTCACAACTGTGAATTGATAATGTCATAATGAAAAGTAAAAAAAAAAAAAAGGAAATACAATAAATTATGATCATATTTTTATTTATTACTATTGACAATAAGCATTGGTAGGTTTGAATAAATTGAAACATATCTATATCACAGATTGACATCATGGCATTTTTCACTTGTTTTTTTCCTTTCACCAGTTAGGCTACACTGTCTGGTAATAGTTGACCTGTAACAAGTTTATCGTGAATTTGGTGGTCCTTGTCATTAGAGAAAGAGTCTCTCATCTGACAATATCTTTGGATTTCAGCATCTGTCAGTGATGGGGATAAATTTGCCAAAGCTTCTTCAAAGTCCTCTTGTGACACAATTATTTCTGCCTCGTTAACATTCTCTCCTACAAAAAATATTGTAAATTATTCTGGGAAATATAACAACTACTTCCTACAATACCTTGGTACTGGAAATTGAAGCTGTACATAGTTTTAAATTCTGATGGTTACCTGCTTCTAACTGCTGAATTTTGTGCTTCATTCGATTTAGCATTGCATCAGAGCAGAGAGCATAAAAATCTGCCCCTGTTAAATTCGATGGACATTTCTCCGCTAATGCATCTAAATCTACATCATCTGCCATTTCAAACCTAAAGGATATAATTTATAACAAAGATTAATATGAAGAAAAATTAACCAAGCTGACCTTACCATATCTGATATTAAAAGTTTTATAACACATTACACAGCTGATTCTGATCTCTATATTAATCAATTAAACTATTTCAGTGTTCAGAAATTCACTCTGTGTACATACTTTCTGGTAAGGGCTTTCAAAACATTCAGTTTCGAGCTCTTGTCTTCTGGAATTCCAAGGTATAACATCTTGTCAAACCTGAAAAAGATAAAACTCTCTAGAAGAAGCCCAACTTGTGGAGTAAAGTTCAATCTATCAAATTTCATGCTTTAAAAGATATAATGCAATTGTACTCAGATATCTAATACATCAAAATATATTTAATTTGCTGAATAGTTGCCCTTATAGAAAACAAGAGACCCATGGGCCTTAATGCTTTCTTAAAATATAATGGAATCTGTCCAGTTCTGAGAGCTGGGTGTTATCATATTTGTTTGGTAATCATGTGATTCTCATTACTCCAGTTTTTCATTTGCTACAAATTTGTGACCCAAATAAGCACTATAGATTTTACCTGATAAAATTATTTAAAAAAAAGATCTTTGCCTTCAGCTTGGCCATTTGGCCTTGGTACATGTTTGGCCATAAACAATAATTTTGCCAAGTTTGAATTTTAATCTCTTGCTGTGTCTCTTCATTAAAAAGTTGAGGACCAGGCAATTGAATTTAATAAGTTCTTTTTTATCTAGTGACCTTCACATTGATCAAAACCTGATTTATCTAGTGACCTTCACAATTATCTAGTGACCTTCACACTGATCAAACCCTGATTTATCTAGTGACCTTCACAATTATCTAGTGACCTTCACACTCATCAAACCCTGTGGTTCAGGATCATTACACACGGCATGAATTACTTGTATTGCTGTCTCTGCATTCCAAAGATACGACCATGACAAATATTTCAAACTTCTTTACGACATTGACCTTGGTGACTTGACCTTAGCAGAAAGCTATATTATGGTGTCCTGTCATATGCAGCCACTCTGCCAGTTAAAAGCTTCCAATGTTTCTCCACTACAAAGTTTTGGTTTGGAAAAAAAGTGGGATGAAAATTCAAATGAAAGAATTAAAAGATTAAAATTTAAGTAGTGATAATGAATAAAGTATTTAAAAGTAATAATAAATAAATGAAATACACAAAGATCTTTCAAAAGGTATCAAAGAGACTCTTGTCAAAAATTAACTCATATCAAAGAGAAATTTCTAAAATATTAAACACTCTGAATTGTTTGGCTGGTATATATTTACCTGCCAGGTCTTAGTAAAGCTGGATCTAGCAGATCTGGACGATTAGTGGCACCAATCACAAATACGTCACATGACTTATTAAGGCCATCTAATTCGGCCAGCAGCTGGGAGACGACACGGTCCATCACTCCCCCAGAGTCGCCCGCCCGCCCTCGGTTGGGGGCCAAGGAGTCCAGCTCATCAAAGAAGATGACACATGGCGTGGCACTCCTGGCTCTCTCAAACACTGCAATGAATATCCAACGAGTCATTTATTTATCAAAACTACCATTCTCCTGTATAATGATATATACACACATATTTACTACCGATTTCATTTTATAAGTAAAAATACCATAAACCAACTTTAATTCATGACAACTTTATTTCAAAATTTACCCATGATGAACTGGTTCGCAGCAACTAATTTACGCAACCGAGATTATCTTAAATAAACACAAGAGACATTAATGGACTAGTTGGCAGTGAGAAATATTTGAGATGATGAGGTTCACCTCACAAAAATTTCTTGCATGCGAATAAAAGTTGGTTTACAGTATATACAGTTGAACTTTGGCATCTCAAACACTGATATCTCGAATACCATGGCTATGTCGAAGTGATTCAGAACTTATTTTTAAAGTATTTAACCCTCGATATCTCAAATCCTTGGATATCTCAAGTTTTTTCTCGGTCTCATCAAGTTTGAGATAACGAGGTTCGACTGTATTATAATTTTATGTATACTGACCGTCTCGGACGTTCTGTTCACTCTGGCCTACATACATGTTGATTAACTCTGGACCTTTAACACTGGTCAATAAAAAATGTATTTACATAAAGTATACTTATAACTGTATCTACATATAGTATACTTATAACTGTATTTACATACAGTATTATACTTATAACTGTAAACTAGGGGCATACAGAATTCAGGGGAGAAACATCAGGAGTTACCTTAGAAAGTTCAAAGAACACTCTGTTGCTATGGCTTTGGCCAAAAGTGTTTTTCCTGTTCCTGGTGGACCATAGAATAAGATACCTGTAAAATAATACAAATTCAACCGGTCAACAGATAATATGATACCTGTAAAGTCATATATAAATCAATCGGTCAACCTTGAAAAGAGAAAATAAAGAAAGCAATGTATTGACCTTGAAAACTAGTACATCATCTTTATTTTAGACTTCTAAATCTTATTCAAACGTTATTAGAAATAATTATAAGTACGCAGTTATATAGCACTCTGTTTTTGATATTTTGGTCTCAAGATTGCGGCTTTAATTTGTTTGACTTTGAAAGAGGGAAAATTAAGACAAACAAGAGGACCATGGGCCAAATCGCTCACCTGAGTCACCTTGGCCCATATTTAAAGATCTTCCCTACATATTCACATGTAAAACTTTGATCCTTATATGACCCTAACCTACCCCGCTGGGACAATGATTTTTACAAACTTGAATCTGCACTATGTCAGGAAGCTTTCATGTTAATGTAAACTTTTCTGGCCCAGTGGTTCTTCAGAAGAAGATTTTCCCTATATATTTGTATGTAAAACTTGTATTGTGGTCCCACCCTATCCCCGGGGACCATGGTTTTAACAAACTTGAATATGGACTACATCAGGAAGTTTCATGTAAAAAAAAAAACTTTTCTGGCTCGATGGTTCTTGAGAAGATTTTCCCTATATATTTCTTTGTAAAACTTTGATCCCCTATTGTAGCCTCATCCTACCCCCAAGGACCATGGTTATAACAAACTTGAATTTGTACCAGAAAGCCTTCAGGTATATCTCCACTCTTATAGCCCAGTGGTTCTTGAGAAAAAGACTTTTAAAGATCATCCCTATATAATCACATGTAAAAGTTTGATCCCCTATTGTGGCCCCACCCTACCTCTGAGGGTCATGATTTTAACAAACTTAAATCTCCACTATGTCAGGAAGCTTTCATGTAAATATCAGCTTTTCTGGTTCAGTGGTTCTTGAGAGGAAGATTTTCAAAATGACCCAACCCTATTTATGTGATTATCTCCCCTTTGAAGGAGGCATGGTCCTTCATTTGAACAAACTTGAATCCCCTTCACTTAAAGATGATTTGTACCTACTTTGGTTGAAATTGGCCCAGTGGTTCTGGAGAAGGAGTTGAAAGTATGAAAAGTTTACAGACAGACGGACAGACAATGGGTGATCAGAAAATCTTACTTGAGCTTTCAGCTCATGTCAGCTAAAAATATATTGACCTTGAAAACTAGTACATCATCTTTATCTTTGACTTCTCTCTCACTGATCTTTTGGGTTGTTCATAACTCTCATTCACAAGTCCACAGATTACAATTTTTGCCTCAAAATCTATTATTTTTGGACTCCGCTTATTTTAAGAAGCGAAAAATGTGAAAATTTTAATTAATCTGACATTAACAAATTTTAATTAGACACAAGATGTGTTTGTGAAACACTAAAACCCTGTTGGCAACAAGTTTGAAATTAGAGTCAAACTCCAAGGTCAAAGATCATGATATCAAATGAAAAGTCTTCCCAAGAGAAATCTTCATACAAATCATAAAAGCCCCACCTTAAATAGTTCAGGAGATATTGCCTATGTTAGTTTTCCTTAAAGCTGTATGATCTGATGTTCATGTATCATTTTTGTACATAATTACTTTCAAGCATATTAATTAGTGTTAAAAGTTATTAACTTTTCCTTAATTACATGCTTGAGAACATTCGCATAAAAAAAACCCAAAAAACAGTGAGAAGATTATTTAGAAAGTAAACAAGTGTGGTACATATAAAATTATCCGGGAACACCTCGGGCCTTTCACTGAAAACACAGTGTTTTTCGGCGAAAGGCTCGAGGTGTTTCAGATGACGCATAAATCATATATTGTTAGGTGTCAATAAATAGCCCCACATGCATCAGGGTAATCCCAACATGCAGTGTTTTCCATTCATTTCATTTGAACAGGCCCATTTAGAATTGTAACAGGCCGGGGGAGGGGGGTATGGGGATTCCCCCCATGAAATTTTGGAAAATTAGACGCAAAATCCTGCATTCTGAGGCATTTCAGGGGGCAAAATGACCCTTGTTCATATGCCACTTTTTAACCTACATTTTTAAATATATACCAAAGGGTTGAACATTTTTACTTCGGACAAGTTAGTCACAGTGGTGTTAAATACACACCTTTCCGATGTTTTGACTGGAAGAAATCATGTAAGGGCTATTCCAGAAATAAATACATGAGGGGGGGGGGGTCGGGAGGCACCTTTTGTATATACCAAGCACCCATAAAAAAAAATAAAAAATTACCCCATGACCCATCAAATTGATAAACTCATTTTACAATGACCCATCTAAAAAAAAAAAAACTAACCAGACCCACTACAAAAATATTTTTAAAAATGAAAACGGTACAAATCTCGCGAGGTTTTCGGGACAAACATTCTAGTCAATGACGCGGTAATGCCTGTGCGACATTGTATCACAGTAGTTCTGAAGAAACGATGTCACATCAACAATCAAAGGCATCTATGGCGGGAATGTTGGAAAGATCGGGAGTCCAAACGATCCACGAATCGTTCGTCTTCTAATGGAGCCCGCGCCCGGAGGCCTCTATATCACCATCACACTGACTGATAAATATAACGCATCGGTACCCTCGTATAAATCAACTAACGTTTGCCTATTTTTATTAGAAAACGGAATACCTATTGGTTTCAAAATATTCCCAAAATCGATGCACTGTAAACTGTAATAATCTACAGAACAGAGTTCGCCGCCATCACGTCCAAAGGGACCCTACTAAACGCGCCTCTAATTTGAAGAGTGTCGTAATGGAAAGTTATGCGCTGCAAAGAGCGACAACTCGAATAGTTCTTTGTTACTTTCGAAAGCAGCATTTCGAAAGCACGTTTTCAATTTTCCCTCCGACGTTTTGTAACCAGCACGACAAGAGCGACAATAAAAATATTCTGAAAACTCAACACCCACGTGGCACAAAATAAAACAATAGAAACTACCCACTACCCATAATAAATATTTTTTTAACAGTCCAACCACGGACCAAATAAAATATGAAAAAATATGACCACCCACACAAAAAAAAATTCATTTGCCGCCCGACCCCCCCATTTGATCATTTCTGGAACAGCCCTAATGTATTCGTTCGACACTTCATTATTTTTCACTGCCATGTGCTTCTCACGCGCAAGGTGAGAGTTTAAAATATCGTCCAATCAAAATCGCCGTTTCAAAAAGCTCTCGATAAAAACATAAACAAGGAAGAAATATGAAAGATATTTATAGTCAACCAATTGCTTCCGCATACTTTCTTTGCAAAGATTGATCGTGTAAATCAACATCACTGAAATTGACAACATATTATTTTTTGATTTTTTTTTATATTTGAACCGGCCAGAAAATCGTTTGAAACGGTCAATTTGGCCGGCGGCCGGTTCTTAGGGAAAACACTGTAACATGATGTATTAACTTGGATGCAAATGTCTAATTCTAAGGCTGAAAGAGTGTAAAACAACGAATTACTAAGAGGTATTTGATTTTTTTATTTCTATTAAACTTATGACATGGTACTGTTGTAACAAAATACACAACTTTACACAGATAAGACCACCGATAATCTGAAAGTTTAAACTGGTAACGTGACTGTCACTTGAAATGGCAGAGTGACATGGTTGTTTGTAAACGCCCAGTTAAATATAGACCAAATACAATACCTGATTGCACCTGACAGGTACATAATACAGGTGAGATATGACATGATCAAAGTATACTAAAACAGGATTTTGGTCGGGGACGACACTCACCATTACTGTGTGAAGTCAGGTAAATATCCAATTTTTCATCTTTTGTGTAACATGATGACAATTATAAATATAGTCTTCGCTGTATATTCTACAACTTATGAGTGAAATGACCATCATTTAGAATGATCAATCCTAAATCATTTTGAACCAAATTAAATTCAATGAAAACTTCTATCATCAGTATTTTAATAATAATAATACCATATTTATATAGCACCCTTTTCATACACTATGTACGGTCAAAGGTGCTTTACAATGCATATATACCTTACAACAGAATGTTATACACATAATACATAGAAAATAAATAAAACATTAAAAAGTAATGATATAAAAGGCGTTATCACATGTAAACAGTCCGTATTAAAAAGTAATGATATAAAAGACGTTATCACATGTAAACAGTCCGTAGCTGTACCTATCCTGATTGTACATATAAAACATGAAAACACAAGATACCCTAAATATGCTAGATAAGAATAAACATCAGTTTTAATGACAGTCTATGATTTCTATCATCAGTATTTTAATGACAGTCTATGGAATCAAGGTTGTTTGGTTGTGTATAGGACACTAGAAATTTGATTAGTTCATTTGAAGATTTTTTTGGCAATATTTTGTTATGCACACAAATACATGCTCTCTATATTGGAAGAAAATAATACATTCATTTCAATAAAATAATCAAAGTACTGAAAGTACTGATGGGAGTTGATTTTATGTAGATTTGTACCAGATGCTTCTGGGATGGAGAATTATTCAAAAATAAATAAATAATAAATAAGAGAAATAGAGAAGGCCCTTCAAAAGTCACAAACTTATGCATAAATGAATGCCATGTCTCTGGAACATTCAAAACATAATTAATTATGTCTATATACATATAGACACAAATTATCACATTGTCAGGATTATATCTTACTATTCCAACCTATTATATACTCTTATAATTGCTCATTTTTGTCAAAATATCTCATTACATTGATATTCTAACACAAGAACATTTTTTAAAAAATTCACTCATAACTTTAATAATTCTTGGGTTTACAATTATTTTTGAAAATTTTTCTGCAACTCCTCTTTTACATTATAATTGATTTGTGTTGCTTATGTTGTGTTGACACTAACAGAACAAGAGATGTTTGTAAAACACATATGCCCCCCATGGTGCAAAATTGAAAAGGGTTATACACACACACATCATTTAATTGAGAGTAGTATCATCAATTCAAAATATTGAGCAGACAATATCTTCCTATGTCAAGAGTGGATTGACCATGTGACCTAAAAATCAATAGGGGTCATCAACTCCTGAAGATGTACCAGTGTACCAAGTTTGATGTCTGTCAAGCGAAGGGTTCTCAAGATATTTAACGGACAGTATATTCCTGTCTAGTGTGACCCTTGACCATG